>NC_071258.1:36321161-36323661 GCF_023375685.1 Ictalurus furcatus | reverse complement strand
TATAATCACACACTCTCTTTAATCACACACTATAATCACACTCTCTATAATCACACACTCTATAATCACACACTCTCTATAATCACACACTCTCTTTAATCACACACTATAATCACACACTCTCTATAATCACACACTCTATAATCACACACTCTCTATAATCACACACTCTCTATAATCACACACTAAAATCACACACTCTCTATAATCACACACTCTATAATCACACACTCTCTTTAATCACACACTATAATCACACTCTCTATAATCACACACTCTATAATCACACACTCTCTATAATCACACACTCTCTTTAATCACACACTATAATCACACACTCTCTATAATCACACACTCTATAATCACACACTCTCTATAATCACACACTCTCTATAATCACACACTCTCTTTAATCACACACTATAATCACACACTCTCTATAATCACACACTCTCTATAATCACACACTCTCTTTAATCACACACTATAATCACACACTCTCTATAATCACACACTCTATAATCACACACTCTCTATAATCACACACTCTCTATAATCACACACTCTCTTTAATCACACACTATAATCACACACTCTATAATCACACACTCTATAATCACACACTCTCTATAATCACACACTATAATCACACACTCTCTATAATCACACACACTCTATATTCACACACACTCTATAATCACACACACTCTATAATCACACTCTCTATAATCACACTCTATAATCACACACTCTCTATAATCTCACACTCATTATAATCACACACACTCTATAATCACACTCTCTATAATCTCACATTCTCTATAATCACACACTCTCTATAATCACACACTCTCTATAATCACACACTCTATAATCATACACTCTCTATAATCACACGCTCTATAATCACACACTCTCTATAATCACACACTCTATAATCTCACATTCTATAATCACACACTCTATAATCACACACTCTATAATCTCACATTCTATAATCACACACTCTCTATAATCACACACTCTATAATCTCACATTCTATAATCACACACTCTCTATAATCACACACTCTATAATCACACACTCTCTATAATCACACATTCTCTATAATCTCACACTCTCTATAATCACACACTCTATAATCACACACTCTCTATAATCACACACTCTATAATCACACACTCTATAATCACACACTCGCTATAATCACACACTCTCTATAATCACACACATTCTATAATCACACACTCTATAATCACACACTCTCTAATCACACTCGCTATAATCACACACTCTTTATAATCTCACACTTGCTGTAATCGCACACTCATTATAATCACACACTAGCACACACTCTCTGTCATCTATCCTTTCTTTTTTCTTTCCCTTTCTCTAAATTGTTTCTTTATATTCTCTTCCTTCACACCATCTTTCCTCAATAACATTCATAGCACTTTCGTATGCTTCTTCTTCTTCTTCAGCCTCCTCTGTCTCTTATTATTATTACCAATAGTGCTGTTGCTCTGCTGTCCACTAGAGGGAGATAAAACAGTTTTAAAAAGTTCCAGATTCACTATTTAAGATGTCAGTTTATTGTCATTTCTCTGTACTTGATTACATAAAAGATGAAATACTGTTCCTCCCAGACCTCACAGTGCAGAACAGATTGTCTAGAAAATTTAAAGAATATACACTGAAAAATACTCCTGTGTATATGTAACATATTATAGACATAAATGATGATAACACTAATAATTTATCATTCCATATATATTTTGGCTTAATTGTCCTTTTCTGGTTTCATATTTGTCCCCTTCTGTAAATGTATGTGGAATTTTCTGTCAATTATTATTATTTTAAGCCAAGGATATGTATTTTGATCTGACCTATATATAATACATTTTCAAATATGCAATGCTTTCACTGTAGCCTCAGGAGCACTCTGCTTGCACTGCTGAAGAAGGACTTTGTCCTAAATGTTCTGTTTCACTGTAAACTTTGTGTTACTCCTCTGATACAGTAGTACACTAGACAGCAGTACACATAGTAGTCTCCTCAGATATCAGCAGCTCCCCCAGCTCGTCTCCTCGTGCTGCTGTGGAGGAGAATCGTGAACATCTGGGCGTCACCGATCAGCAGAATCGACCTGGCTGGAACACCAACGTTCCTGGAAGTGATGGATGCTCCTCACATCCAACAGCTGAGGATCAGGAGAAGAAAAAGAGGCTTGGAGTTCCCTTCATTCTTATAAGGTCACGTGATCAGACTTGGTGTTAAGGTATGTAGGCTTTTTCCCGTAAATGTTCTCCCGTGGTTTTGAGGTCGCAGTTTTGTGTTGGTTTCATTTGTATATAATTGAATGGTTTATTTAATATCAGTTGCTCGATTTAAAGAATTAATCACATTCTTTAAGGTAATTCATCTTACACACACATTTCTGCTTCCTGAATTATCTTTTTATCTTCACAAATCTCAGTGTCCCAAGATGTGGAAGAAGAA
>NC_071258.1:36301161-36316161 GCF_023375685.1 Ictalurus furcatus | reverse complement strand
AAAAAATTTTATGAGCTCTTTTGAAGCAAATATTTAAATGAGACTGTAATTTACATCACCAATAAAGAGCTGATGTAATAAACACACTGAAATATTTTGACTATCACACACACACACACACACACACACGTCACCTCCTGCCCGACTCTCAGTAGCGATCGTAATGTCGTCTCTGATTATATGAGTTCTGGTGACCTCTGTATCGCCGATCCTGTGACCTCTGACCCCAGCCGCCACCGCCACGGTGAGGTCTGCTGTCCTGGAAACTAAAGAACACCACAGAGCTCGTGAGAACCCGAGTCACTCCCACTCCATTCACCTGCACTGCTGTACTGCAGCGTAGCCAGACAAGAGAGTGATCTCTTTAATACCAAAACTGAAGGGAAAAACTCAACTAAACACTGCTCTTCCAGTGCAACACCAGGAGAATTCACCTAGCTGTATATCTTTTTTTAAAACACGAACACATGAGGGTTAATGATCAGTGTTAGAGTTTATACCGAGCGTCTCTGCTCCTCCACGCCTCCACTACAGGCGGCTGCACCGCAGGCTGCTGTAAATACCGCTGAAACTCTTCATCCTGTGCCGAGAAGCGGTGCGCAAACTGTTCCTCGTACTCCTGAGCTTCAGTCATGCTGCTGGAAAACATACACACACCAGTAAACACCAATAAACACCAATAAACAGCATTAAACAGCATTAAACAGCATTAAACACCATCAAGCACCATTAAACACAATTAAGTGCTAATAAACACTGTTAAACTCCAAAACCCACCACTGAATGCCAAGTACACCATCAAAAGGACACCAAAACACCATCAAATGCCATTACGCTTTAATAAAACACATTACATGATTTCAAACACCATCAAATGCCATTACACTTTAATAAAACACCATTACATGATTTCAAACACCATCAAATACCATTACGCTTTAATAAAAGACCATTACATGATTTCAAACACCATCAAGCACTAAAACAATTGGCATCAAACACAATCCCACACCATCATATACCGTTAAATAAAACTAAACACCAAACACCATGAATCATTACTAAAACACCATTAAACTCCATTAAACACTAAAACATACCAGACACCAAATATCAAACACCATTCAAATCCACCAGACACCACCAAATACCCTCAAGCACAATTACAAACCGCCAAACACCATCACACACCATCAAATACCATTAAACACCAGTAAAAACTCAAACACTAAACACAATTAAACGCCATCATTGATATTATTATTATTATTATTATTATTATTATTATTATTATTATTATTAAGGGTAATTAAACACGGCTAATGCTAGCTCGGCTAGTGACGTAGCTAAGGCTTTTATTAAATGAAACTCTTAATACACTTACCTAGATCAAACACTTTTGTTTAATAAAGAAAAGACGTGAAAATTCTTTACTGCGTCTTATTTGTTTTATCGGATAAAAATTAAACACAGCGAGCTTCTTCAGCTTTTCCGCCCGGACAATAAAGACGCACGCGTGCACCCTTTATTTCGCTCCGCCACTCGTCCGCTACAAAGGTTCCGCCCGGAGTTTTGTTCCGCCCTCTCATGTTTCCCTCATAAGAAAAAGCCCAAAGCCTTCAGCGCGTTTCTGTCCGCGTTCCTCCTGAACGATTCTCCAAGTTCCACAGGAGCCATGTCGGTGCGAGTGAGGACAGCGTGAGGCTTCGATCTGACCGTCCAGTCCAGCTCAAAGGAGGAATTCCATTCAATTCCATTCAATTCCATTACCGGTGCGACTGCAGTGCGCGCGACTCCAGACTCACGAGACACGAGCCAAGTTTATTTTCCTTTTTAATTATTAATATTTTATTTTATTTTTTTGTTTAAACATTTCACCTACAAGTGTGGAGAAAAGGAAACAAATTCAGACTCATGTAAGTACAAAAAAAATGTTAAATTCATTTCCATTTAAAACGCGCGTGCATGTTTTCGGACCTTCGTTTATTTTTATTTCATATTTATTTATTTCACACACACACACACACACACACACACACACACACACACACACCACTTTCCACCGTTCATACGTTAAACTCCCGGGTTTCGGACATGAAGATTATGATTTATCATAATTATAATAAAATGTCATATATATATATATATATAAGTGTGTGTGTGTGTGTGTGTGTGTGTGTGAGAGAGAGAGAGAGAGAGAGTGAGTGTGTGTGTGTGAGAGAGAGAGAGAGAGAGAGAGAGTGAGTGTGTGTGTGTGTGTGTGTGAGAGAGAGTGAGTGAGTGAGTGTGTGTGTGTGAGAGAGAGAGAGAGAGAGAGTGAGTGTGTGTGTGTGTGTGTGAGAGAGAGAGAGAGAGAGAGAGTGTATGTATGAGAGTGTGTATTTGAGAGAGAGAGAGTGTGTGTGAGAGAGAGAGAGAGAGCAGGTGGATCCGCTCCGTGTCGCTGCTGTTGCACATTTTTAAGACCCGACGCGCGCGCCCACACTCGGACCTGATTCCGTGCGCGCGCTGCGTTTACATTAAACCGGATTTCAGACTAATTTTAATATTTCATGCGATTTCGATTACTGTGTGTGTGTGTTTCTCACAGACAGTCCGCGCTGCAGAGTGTGCATGAGTGAGTGAGTGAGTGTGTGTGTGTGTGTGTGTGTACCTGGAGTTTGATCCGAGTAATACACACACACACACACACTGGCGCGGTGTGAGGATCAGAAAGAGTTTCGGTTCATAACGATCGCGTTTCAGTCTCGGGGCCTGAAATGGAGTCGGTGTGGATCTAACACACACACACACACACACACACACACACTTATACACTCTCTCACACACACACACTACACACTACACACTCATAGTGTTCAGTTTTCCTACGCGGAACCACGGCCATGGGGTGAGTACACACACACACACACACACACACACACTCTCTCTCTCTCTCCAGCTGCTGTTCTCAGCCTGGCACTTAACACTCCGACTTGCTTTAATTAGACTGGAATTTAACACACTGAACACTGCAGATTTAAACTAACCTGCTATTATTACATGTTTAATTCACTTAACACTCCGTCTAACCAACTTTTAATATAATTAACACACTCCTACACACTCCTACACACTCAGCACGGCACTTAACACACTCGACCTACCTTTATTAGACTCACCGTAATCTCTGTTGGAAAGTGAGCACACTGAACACCAGTTACAGAAGCTCTGTACAAACGTCTGCTACGCTTTACTCAGTCCAGATGTTTGTTTTAGTACGTTGTGTTGAATCAGACTGACTGGGCTTCTGAACACTTTAACACGCGGGACACTTTAAACACCTTCCTACTTCCTTTACTGAGCTCACCCTGACGCTTAACACAGCTGCACCTGCTTTTATCACACTCAACAGTCCAGTCAACTCTTAATGTAATTAACACACACACCGCTGTTCTAGTCGTCAGCGCGGGACTCAACACAGTCCGACCTGCATGGCTAGGCTTTTAATACACTTAACACCTCTTGGCTGGCTCGGCATTCCACTAGACCTGTTTTTATTAGACTTAACACGTAACTGATTGCGAGATGCGCCGCTCCGCCGCTCCGCCTAGCGACGTTTAACACGTTCCAACTGCTCGTATTAACACGTTCCTGCTGTACTGCCGGTGTTTATGTATTGGCTTCTATTTCACTTCACACAGCTTCTGATCGCTTTCAGTAGACCTTTATTTCACGTAACACCATCTAACCAACTTCTACGGTCAACACACTCGTGCAGCTCTCAGACGCCGCGTACCGTTTAACACGGTTAGACTTAACGTTATCTACATTACATTCTGCACACAGCGAGAGGTGTTTGAAGACTGTTAATACGACCTAACCAGCTTTTATTACAGTCAACACATTCATGCGAACATTGCGGCACTCCACATGGCACTTGGACCTTCTTCATGTAAGACTTAACACTATAGAGGCTTTTATTTTATTTCACACAGGTCTTAACCTTTATTTCACTTAACATCGCTTAATCCGACACCAGCTTTTATTATACTGAACACCTTCACCCTGCTCTGATCAGACTCGGCATAGCACTTAACACAGTCTGATTAAACTCAGACCAATCGGATTTTATTGATCAGTGTTAATCCCACGGCGCTGCTGAGTTCTGGACTGTGATTGGTCAGGAGGTGGTGATTAGTTGTCTATAACAGCGGCTCTGACAGTAGCGCAGGTTTATATTCATGATCACGTGCGGGTTCTAATGCGTTACGGTCACTATAGCAACAGCTCATTCACAGGGACGTGTACAGCGCACGCTCCACATAAACCGGTTTAAAATTGTTCATGTGGTGGAGTTTTCTGTAAGGAGATGTTTATGTATCAGTTATGGAATTAGTCTCCAGTGTCAGCGCTGTGTAACCGTCAGAGGGAAACCTCTGAGTTTACGCCTTGCAGTTTCTCAGTAACATGACAAGCTGTGACTTTTCTGTTTTATTAACTTCAGGAGAGAATAAAGAGAGAGAGAATAGAGAGAGAGAATAGAGAGAGAGACTAGAGAGAGAGAGAGACTAGAGAGAGAGAGAGACTAGAGAGAGAGAGAGAATAGAGAGCAAGAGAGAGAGAATAGAGAGAATAGAGAGAGAGAGAATAGAGAGAGAGAGAATAGAGAGCAAGAGAGAGAGAATAGAGAGAATAGAGAGAGAGAGAATAGAGAGAGAGAGAATAGAGAGCAAGAGAGAGAGAATAGAGAGAATAGAGAGAGAGAGAATAGAGAGAGAGAAGGTGAGGGAAGGAGTGTTTATAGCTGCTATAATGTAAACCGAGTTGTAGTATAAATGGAGAAAGGTCTGACGCTGTAGTTGTGGAGTATTGAGGTGAAGAACAGGAGGAAGGTGTGATGGGGGAAGGAGTGTTTATAGCTGCTATAATGTAAACTGAGTTGTAGTATAAATGGAGAAAGGTCTGACGCTGTAGTTGTGGAGTATTGAGGTGAAGAACAGGAGGAAGGTGTGATGGGGTGAGCTGCTGTGGTGTAAGAGGAATAAAACACGGGGACGTGCTGTTAGAGGACTCAGGGTGGTGACGGTAACTCCGGCACTCCACCCCGTTACTCAGCGTGTTACTGGAACAGCTGGTGTGTGTCATTACTTGTGTAATAGATGTTTATTTGACCACACGTTAATTTAAAACGGAGTTTTTCTCTGTTCGAGGTAAAGAAGCGGTTTGGCCAAGAATACAATGTCCAGAACGTCTCTTTAACCACGCTGCACTCCATCAGCTGAGGTTACTTTAGTTTTGCGCTCTGATGCTAATGTTGCTAACAAATAATTAAAGCTTATAGCTGCCAGTTTAGCATTGTTTACACACACACACACACACACACACACACACACACACACACACATTTCTCAAATAAATTGTTTCCCAGTAACAGAATGTGTATTAAAAATTTAATTTGAATTGATTCGATAGCTGCTGTGACCTTCAGACTTTAGGCCACACCCCCTACCTGAGTCCGATGCGCCTGTCCTTTTGTACGTTTATAGATAAGTGTATCATACACGCTCCGAAAACACATCAGCAAATCTGTTCGAAACATGTAGCCGAGTGAGGAGACGCCACTGTGGGATGACACACACGCACACACACGTGTATTTAGCGTACCATGCTAAACCGGAGGCTACACACTTCTATTAACAGTTAGCAGAATTAGCCTTGTAGCGTCAGCGTAGCGGTACACACAGGACACGTCTCAGCTCAGTGACTACACTCAGTGCTGAAGACATTTCATTCCTGGCTCAGACTTTACAGTTTCAGGGTGTGTGTGTTTGTTGTGTTCGAGGTCACAGCCCTAGAAATGGCCTACATTGCCAAACTGTGAACAAGCATAGACGAATGTGTGTGTATATGTGTGTGTATATGTGTGTGTATATGTGTGTGTATATGTGTGTGTATATGTGTGTGTGTATATGTGTGTGTGTATATGTGTGTGTGTATATGTGTGTATATATATATGTGTGTGTGTGTGTGTGTGTGTGTGTGTGTGTGTGTGTGTGTGTGTGTGAGTCAGAAAGAATAAAACTGGTCTGACACGTCAGAGCTAACAAACCAGTTGGAGGAGTCGAGACTTATGCAACAGTACACTGAAACTCTCTCTCTCTTTCTCTCTCTCTTTCTGTCACACACACACACGTGCACACACACACACACATGCACACATCTATACCACAAACACTACCAAACAATGCATAGATAAACTGTACATACACCACAAAGTGTGTGACTAAATCACCCTGTAATCCACATACAAACACTGTATAGAATCAGGGTGTGCTCCGGGTGTGCTCCGGGTGTGTTCCCGGTGTCTTCATCAGATTCTGACTGTTTTAAAGATCAGAGTGCTCCAAGTTAGGGGTCAAGGGTCGAACTGAAATGGGAGATTTAGAGTCAGATTTAGGGGCTTCATGATCAGATTTAAGGCATTCTAAGATTCAGGTTATGGGTCAGAGGTCAGTCAGTGGACATGGGGTCAGAGGTCAGTCAGTGGACTTATGGTCGGGGTCGGGGTTGGGGTCAGGGTCGGGGTCGGGGTTGGGGTCAGGGTCGGGGTCGGGGTCAGATTTGGGGTCGGGGTCGGGGTTGGGGTTGGGGTCAGGGTTGGGGTTGGGGTTAGAGTCACAAAGCAACTTTACAAAAATCCAAATAGAAATTTTGAATTTATCCTAATGAGCAAGCCAGAGGTGACGATGGTGAGGAAAAACTTCCTGAGATGACATGAGGAAGTTAAGGGTGTAAGGTCAGTGTTGGGGGGGGAAGTGGTTTGTAGGTCAGTGTTGGGGGGGGAAGTGGTTTGTAGGTCAGTGTTGGGGGGGTGTGGTTTGTAGATCAGTGTTGGGGTGTGGTTGGTAGGTCAGTGTTGGGGGGGGTTGTAGGTCAGTGTTGGGGGGGGTTGTAGGTCAGTGTTGGGGGGGAGTGGTTGGTAGGTCAGTGTTGGGGGGGTGTGGTTTGTAGATCAGTGTTGGGGGGGTGTGGTTGGTAGATCAGTGTTGGGGGGGTGTGGTTGGTAGGTCAGTGTTGGGGGGTGGTTTGTAGGTCAGTGTTGGGGGGGTTGTAGGTCAGTGTTGGGGGGGAGTGGTTGGTAGGTCAGTGTTGGGGGGAGTGGTTGGTAGGTCAGTGTTGGGGGGGTGTGGTTTGTAGATCAGTGTTGGGGGGGTGTGGTTGGTAGATCAGTGTTGGGGTGTGGTTGGTAGGTCAGTGTTGGGGGGTGGTTTGTAGGTCAGTGTTGGGGGGGTTGTAGGTCAGTGTTGGGGGGGTGTAGGTCAGTGTTGGGGGGGTTGTAGGTCAGTGTTGGGGGGGTGGTTTGTAGGTCAGTGTTGGGGGGGTGTGGTTTGTAGATCAGTGTTGGGGTGTGGTTGGTAGGTCAGTGTTGGGGGGGGTTGTAGGTCAGTGTTGGGGGGGGTTGTAGGTCAGTGTTGGGGGGGAGTGGTTGGTAGGTCAGTGTTGGGGGGGTGTGGTTTGTAGATCAGTGTTGGGGGGGTGTGGTTGGTAGATCAGTGTTGGGGGGGTGTGGTTGGTAGGTCAGTGTTGGGGGGTGGTTTGTAGGTCAGTGTTGGGGGGGTTGTAGGTCAGTGTTGGGGGGGAGTGGTTGGTAGGTCAGTGTTGGGGGGGAGTGGTTGGTAGGTCAGTGTTGGGGGGGTGTGGTTTGTAGATCAGTGTTGGGGGGGTGTGGTTGGTAGATCAGTGTTGGGGTGTGGTTGGTAGGTCAGTGTTGGGGGGTGGTTTGTAGGTCAGTGTTGGGGGGGTTGTAGGTCAGTGTTGGGGGGGGTGTAGGTCAGTGTTGGGGGGGGTGTAGGTCAGTGTTGGGGGGGTGGTTTGTAGGTCAGTGTTGGGGGGGTGGTTTGTAGGTCAGTGTTGGGGGGGTGGTTTGTAGGTCAGTGTTGGGGGGGGTTTGTAGGTCAGTGTTGGGGGGGTTTGTAGGTCAGTGTTGGGGGGTGGTTGGTAGGTCAGTGTTGGGGGGTGTGTGGTTGGTAGGTCAGTGTTGGGGGGTGTGTGGTTGGTAGGTCAGTGTTGGGGGGTGTGTGGTTTGTAGGTCAGTGTTGGGGGGTTTGTAGGTCAGTGTTGGGGGGGTTTGTAGGTCAGTGTTGGGGGGGGGTTTGTAGGTCAGTGTTGGGGGGGGTTTGTAGGTCAGTGTTGGGGGGTGTGTGGTTGGTAGGTCAGTGTTGGGGGGTGTGTGGTTTGTAGGTCAGTGTTGGGGGGTGTGTGGTTTGTAGGTCAGTGTTGCGGGGGGGTTTGTAGATCAGTGTTGGGGGGGTTTGTAGATCAGTGTTGGGGGTTTGTAGGTCAGTGTTGGGGGGGTTTGTAGGTCAGTGTTGGGGGAGTGTGGTTTGTAGGTCAGTGTTGGGGGGTGTGTGGTTTGTAGGTCAGTGTTGGGGGGGTTTGTAGGTCAGTGTTGGGGGGTGGTTTGTAGGTCAGTGTTGGCGGGGTGGTTTGTAGGTCAGTGTTGGGGGAGTGTGGTTTGTAGGCCAGTGTTGGGGGAGTGTGGTTTGTAGGTCAGTGTTGGGGGGTGTGTGGTTTGTAGGTCAGTGTTGGGGGGTGTGTGGTTTGTAGGTCAGTGTTGGGGGTGTGGTTTGTAGGTCAGTGTTGGGGGGGCATTTTGTAGGTCAGTGTTTTGGGGGGGTTGTAGGCCAGTGTTGGGGGGGTGGTTTGTAGGTCAGTGTTTTGGGGGAGTTGGAGTCTGTGTGAAGAGCATGTTTAGGCTAAGATGGGTTTAGGAACAGCATTGGGGTTCTTGTGTCAAAGACGGGGGTCTAGCCTTAGGTTAAGTTTTTGGGGGCTCTAATGTCAGAGTTACGGTGTCTGAGGTCCAACTTGAAGTAATGGGTTTTGGGTCAGGGATCCATTCTAGAGTCAGAGATGGGGGTTTTCTGGTCAGGTTTAGTGAGTTTTAAGGTTCACAGTATAGGTCAGAGGGTGTAGAGTTAGTGTTAGACTTCTAGGGTGATAGTCAGGTGGTCTAGGGTTAGGTTCAGGTTTTGGGGGTTCTAAGGCCAGACTTGGGGTCATAGTTTGGAGCGTACAAATGTCAGTTATGGGTCCTGGGTCAGAAACATGGGTTCTAGAGTCACTTAGGGTTTTAATGGTCAGAATTAGGGGAGGTTCTAGGGTTAGAGGTAAAGGTCTAGGGTTAGAGTTGGGGGTGGGGTTTATGGTCAATTTATGGTTAGGGGCGGGGAGAAGTGCTTCCAAACGTGAGTGTATGTGTATTGATGGCTGATTGATTCTCCTGCAGTGTGTCAGAGTCATGCCTGGGGCCTCTTTAGAATCTGCAGATAGCGATTAACCCCCCCCCCCCGACACACACACACAAACACTCTTTTAGGGGGGTTAGAGTGTGTGTGTGTGTGTGTGTGTGTGTGTGTGTGTGTGTGTGTGTGTGCACGCATCTATTTAAAGACTGGTTGACAGATGGAGGCTCCGCCCAGTCTGCCTCCAACACATAACTGTAACTTGCTTATAGTGTGTGTGTGTCTGTGTGTGTGTCTGTGTGTAATATAGTGGATTATGTAAGACACACTGCAGTAATACACCACCAAGTTCACACAGTTAACCTCAACACTGAACAATTATATTTTAAAGATAATTTGACCGAAACATCCGCAGTTTCGTGTTTATAACTGATCGGCATGCGGGTTCTACCTGCTGTGTGGTTCTCCACTATGACGTGCTCATTCTTTTGATTTAGGAACTGGTACAACCACATTTTTACACTTAAAAAGAATTTCAGGAATTTCATTATCTAGTTTCAGCTTGGTGTGTGTTTCTTCTTCTTTTATTTCATTCACACACAGACATTTAGAGCAGAAAGCCGAGAGGAACGGGACGGGGAGGAAACTTTCTCAAAGCAAGACTTGTTCACTATGTGGTGCACACTTCTGACACTTTCTAACCCTGTTAAAACCACAGTGGACTGATGAGTGTTAATGTGCACTATGTAGTGAATAGGGCGTGCGGTTTGGGACACGCACACAGTGGGTGTGCTGTTTATGTGCACTATGTAGTGAATAGGGCGTGCGGTTTGGGACACGCACACAGTGGGTGTGCTGTTTATGTGCACTATGTAGTGAATAGGGCGTGCGGTTTGGGACACGCCCACAGTGGGTGTGCTGTTTATGTGCACTATGTAGTGAATAGGGCGTGCGGTTTGGGACACGCACACAGTGGGTGTGCTGTTTATGTGCACTATGTAGTGAATAGGGCGTGCGGTTTGGGACACGCCCACAGTGGGTGTGCTGTTTATGTGCACTATGTAGTGAATAGGGCGTGCGGTTTGGGACACGCACACAGTGGGTGTGCTGTTTATGTGCACTATGTAGTGAATAGGGCGTGCGGTTTGGGACACGCCCACAGTGGGTGTGCTGTTTATGTGCACTATGTAGTGAATAGGGCGTGCGGTTTGGGACACGCCCACAGTGGGTGTGCTGTTTATGTGCACTATGTAGTGAATAGGGCGTGCGGTTTGGGACACGCACACAGTGGGTGTGCTGTTTATGTGCACTATGTAGTGAATAGGGCGTGCGGTTTGGGACACGCCCACAGTGGGTGTGCTGTTTATGTGCACTATGTAGTGAATAAGGCGTGTGGTTTGGGGCACACCCACAGTATTAACCCTTTCTCTGTCTCTGTTTCAGGGAGCAGCCGATCTTCACCACTCGAGCTCATGTCTTCCAGATCGATCCCAGCACCAAGAAGAACTGGGTTCCTGCCAGTAAACAAGCCGTCACCGTGTCCTACTTTTATGACAGCACTCGCAACAGCTATCGCATCATCAGCGTGGATGGGTCAAAGGTCAGAGAGATGAAAAACTGTTTAAAGTATCACTCGATTTCTTACAAGTGATCATCTCTACATCTCCACCTCATTTAAAACACCAGGATATGCACATGAATACACATGAATATGCAAATTTGGACACACCCCCTGTATCCTTGTGCCATCCCTAACAGGCTAATATCTGTGATATCGAACCGCCAACCCTGCGATTAGTGGACAACCCGCTCTCCCACCTGATCTCTAACATCAGCTAACTTAACTAGCCGGTTGGCTAACCGCTAGTAACCTGGATCACATCAGTGTCTAGATTTGCATCCTCATTCTCTCACTTATTTAATTAACAGCATCTCAAACCTGTCAGAATATAATTACCAGGTGTTGCCATGACAACCACTGCCTGTCTATCACTCATGTTAGCTAGTTGGCCAGCTTAGCACACATGTTCTGTAGCTCAAAGTTTCTGGCTACCACATCGTCATCTTCTGATCTCGGGCGTGATTGCTACAAATCTGTGTAGCTTATTAATGACCAGTACTTCATAAACGTGTGTGTGTGTGTGTGTGTCCACCATAAATAAAATATAATGATCATCTGCTCAGTTTTCAGTCATCTGAGCGAATCCCAGCTGTTGGTGCTGTGTTCTCAGCATGTGGTTTAAACTCCAGTCGTGTCCTGGAAGTGCTGAATTGGAGCTAATCAGATATTAGCGGCTTCGTGCTGAAAAAAGCAGCACCATGCTAACAGTGTAGTGTTGTATAGTGTTGTGTGGTATTGAGGAGTGTTGAGTAGTGTCATGTATTGTGTAGTGATGCTCAGTGAGCAGCTGTCCATCTGTCTCCCATTTCTTTTGTGTGTGTGTGTGTGTGTGTGTGTGTGTGTGTGTGTGTGTGTGTGTGTGTGTGTGTGTGTGTGACTGCGGCACATAATGAAATTATGGAGCAAAGTAATAAAGTTTGGCATCCTCGCTGTGGCATGATGCTGTTTCCATAGCAACGTTGACACTTACACTGAGAAATGCGCATCAGTCATCAGTGTGTCACGTTTATGTGATAAATAAGTAAATAATAAACAAGCTGCATTTCAGTACAGCTAAAGATACAAAAAACCACCAAAAAACACCACCATATTCCCAATTTTTATCAATTTAGGACTAGTGTGTAAAATATAATGGTGTGTGTGTGTGTGTGTGTGTGTGTGTGTGTGTGTGTGTGTGAGAGAAATGTGTCTCGGAGGACTTTGGTGTTTCAGGAGGAACGTGCCGTCTTTCTGCACTGCGTGTACACTGCGTTGCCAGGGAGATGTTCTTCGGTGTGGGGACAGTGATGTCACATCAGTGTTCAGTTCCCACACACACACACACACACACACACACACACACACACACACACACACACACACACTCCACCTGTCTCCTAACGGCACCCGCTGCTCTCAGTCCCTCTGTCAACATGACTGATAGGTGCAGGAGGAAATGGGGTGTACACATACACACAGGAACACACAGGAACTTTCTGATCCCTATCAGTATGAAGATTATCCTTTATGTTCTAGCCTTCCTCATTCTCACACACACACACACACACACACACACACACACACACACACACACACACTGCAGTTCTCAAATTTTGCATGTCTGTATTTGATGAATGGTGTTCACATTTGTGTTGTGGTTGTGTTTAAGAGGGGTCACTGAGGGGTTTGGGTCACTGGGGTTATAGTTGTATGGTTTGGGCCATTGGGGCTATCGGGGTTGGACCATTGGAGTTATCAGGGGTGGGGGTATTGGGGTTATCGGGGTGGGGTATTGGGGTTATCGGGGTGGGGTATTGGGGTTATCGGGGTGGGGTATTGGGGTTATCGGGGTGGGGGTATTGGAGTTATCGGGGTGGGGTATTGGGGTTATCAGGGGTGGGGGTATTGGAGTTATCGGGGTGGGGTATTGGGGTTATCGGGGTGGGGTATTGGGGTTATCGGGGTGGGGGTATTGGGGTTATCAGGGGTGGGGGTATTGGAGTTATCGGGGTGGGGTATTGGGGTTATCGGGGTGGGGTATTGGAGTTATCGGGTGGGGGTTGGGGTTATCGGGTGGGGGTTGGGGTTATCGGGGTGGGGTATTGGAGTTATCGGGGTGGGGGTATTGGAGTTATCGGGTGGGGTATTGGAGTTATCGGGGTGGGGGTTGGGGTTATCGGGGTGGGGTATTGGAGTTATCGGGGTGGGGGTTGGGGTTATCGGGGTGGGGGTATTGGAGTTATCGGGGGTGGGGGTATTGGGGTTATCGGGGTGGGGGTATTGGAGTTATCGGGTGGGGTATTGGGGTTATCGGGGTGGGGGTTGGGGTTATCGGGGTGGGGGTATTGGGATTATCGGGGTGGGGTATTGGAGTTATCGGGGTGGGGTATTGGGGTTATCGGGGTGGGGTATTGGGGTTATCGGGTGGGGTATTGGGGTTATCGGGGTGGGGTATTGGGGTTATCGGGGTGGGGGTATTGGGGTTATCGGGGTGGGGGTTGCGGTTATCGGGTGGGGTATTGGGGTTATCGGGGTGGGGGTTGGGGTTATCGGGTGGGGTATTGGGGTTATCGGGGTGGGGGTTGGGGTTATCGGGGTGGGGTATTGGGGTTATCGGGGTGGGGGTTGGGGTTATCGGGTGGGGTATTGGGGTTATCGGGGTGGGGGTTGGGGTTATCGGGGTGGGGTATTGGGGTTATCGGGGTGGGGGTTGGGGTTATCGGGGTGGGGGTTGGGGTTATCGGGTGGGGTATTGGGGTTATCGGGGTGGGGGTTGGGGTTATCGGGGTGGGGGTTGGGGTTATCGGGTGGGGTATTGGGGTTATCGGGTGGGGGTTGGGGTTATCGGGTGGGGTATTGGGGTTATCGGGTGGGGTATTGGGGTTATCGGGGTGGGGGTTGGGGTTATCGGGTGGGGTATTGGGGTTATCGGGGTGGGGGTTGGGGTTATCGGGTGGGGTATTGGGGTTATCGGGGTGGGGGTTGCGGTTATCGGGTGGGGTATTGGGGTTATCGGGGTGGGGGTTGGGGTTATCGGGGTTATCGGGTGGGGTATTGGGGTTATCGGGGTGGGGGTTGGGGTTATCGGGGTGGGGTATTGGGGTTATCGGGGTGGGGGTTGGGGTTATCGGGTGGGGTATTGGGGTTATCGGGGTGGGGGTTGGGGTTATCGGGGTGGGGGTTGGGGTTATCGGGTGGGGTATTGGGGTTATCGGGGTGGGGGTTGGGGTTATCGGGTGGGGTATTGGGGTTATCGGGGTGGGGGTTGGGGTTATCGGGTGGGGTATTGGGGTTATCGGGGTGGGGGTTGGGGTTATCGGGTGGGGTATTGGGGTTATCGGGGTGGGGGTTGGGGTTATCGGGTGGGGTATTGGGGTTATCGGGGTGGGGGTTGGGGTTATCGGGGTTATCGGGGTGGGGTTTTGAAGTTCCGAGGGAAGGAGGAGTCCTTCTCAGCCGTTCTTCTTCTAACTTCAGATAATAGCAGTAGTGCGCGTGTGTGCGCATGTGTGTGTCGGAGAGAGAGATTAGATAAAGTGATGGAGGTGGTTTCAGTCTCTGACATTAATTTGCGCTGTGTTCGACGTTGCCATGAGATAAAAATCCTAATTACTCTGTTGCATCACAGAGCAGCTGTCTGCTATTTCGAGGTGGAGCCCTATTGTGTCTCTGTGTGTGTGTGTGTGTGTGTGTGTGTGTGTGTGTGTGTGTGTGTGTGTGTGTGTCTGTGTGTGTCTGTGTCTGTGTGTGTGTCTGTGTGTGTGTGTGTGTGTGTGTCTGTCTGTGTGTGTCTGTCTGTGTGTCTGTGTGTGTCTGTGTGTGTCTGTGTCTGTGTGTGTGTCTGTGTGTGTGTGTGTGTGTGTGTCTGTGTGTGTGTGTCTGTCTGTGTGTCTGTGTGTGTCTGTGTGTGTCTGTCTGTGTGTCTGTGTGTGTGTGTGTCTGTGTGTGTGTCTGTGTGTGTGTGTCTGTGTGTGTGTGTCTGTGTGTGTGTGTCTGTGTGTGTGTCTGTGTGTGTGTCTGTGTGTGTGTGTGTCTGTGTGTGTGTCTGTGTGTGTGTCTGTGTGTGTGTCTGTGTGTCTGTGTGTGTGTCTGTGTGTGTGTCTGTGTGTGTGTGTCTGTGTGTGTGTCTGTGTGTGTGTCTGTCTGTGTGTGTGTGTGTGTCTGTGTGTGTGT
>NC_071258.1:36286161-36291161 GCF_023375685.1 Ictalurus furcatus | reverse complement strand
TTAATGACTGGAATATATGGGGAATATTTCGAACCTCAGATCTTGGTTTAGGAGTGTGAGCGGAACGTCAGACCTGCGCTGATGTGTTCCTCTCCACCTCTCCAACCTGCGCTGTGGATTTGGGGAAAATCTGAAGCATTCTCAGAGGTTAGGGAGGTGGAGAGGAACAAGTTTAAAGTGTCGTCTCAGGGAGTTTTTCCTCACCACGTCTCCTCTGGCTGCTCATTAGAGATAAATTCATACGTTTATAATCTATATCCTGAATGTATATATTTCTGTACCGCTGCTCTGGGACAATGTCCACTGTTAAACACGCTGTACAGATAACACTGAACTGAACTGACCGTGCTGCAGCTACGCAGCTCCATACGCAGCTCCATACGCAGCACGCTGTGACGCTCTGAGTGTTCTGACTCCTGTCTATCAGACCCAGCGTGAACTGTTTCAGCAGTGTGTGCTGCAGTAGATCTTCTGTGGGATCGGACCGGACGGACTAGCCTTCTCTCCCCACACACATCACTCAGCCTTGGGAGCCCACGACCCTGTCACCAGCTCACCAGTTCACCGGTTCTCGTTCGTTGGACCACTTTTGGTAGGTACTAACCCCTGCACACCGGGAACACAACACCTGCTGTTTTGGAGACGCTCTGACCCAGACGTCTAGACATCACAATGTGGCCCGTGTCAAAGTCACTCAGATCCTTACACTTGCCCAATTTTCCTGTTATATATACACATACACACACTGGGGGAAATAAGTACTGAACACGTCAACATTTTGATCAGTAAATATATTTCCATTGAGGTTTTTCACATGAAACTTTCACCAGACATCAGAATTAACTCGGAAATATAAAGAATTCACAGCATTAAAGTCCGTAAATAAAGTTATGTGGAATGAAGTGGAATGACACGGGGGGGGGAGTATTGAACACGCTAAGAAAAAGCAGTTCTCCAAAAGGTAAGGCAAGGAACCAGCTGAAATCCGTAAGTAATTACACCCCCTGTCTGTGCAGATTAATATCAGCTGGGTTAGTACATTGATGGTCTATAAAAAGGCTTTTCGTTATCAAGGTGTCACAAGAAACATCTCATGATGGGTGTCGTGTCAAATGTCAATACTTATTTCCCCCACTGTGTGTGTGTGTGTGTGTGTGTGTGTGTGTGTGTGTGTGTGTGTGTGTGTATATAATAAGAGAGAGCGAGAGAATCTAATATAAAATGGTGTGTTTGTTCTATAAAACGTTAGCATTCAGTTAAACAGTCCTGAGAAATAAAACATCTTCACTCTCCTCAGCCTCCGCAAGAAATGTAAAGACTGCAGAGATTTTTTGGAGAGGGAGGAGGTGAAGAGGGTCCAGGTGAGTTCCTCCGCTCTGTGGAATTGTTGGGGGTGAGAAACACACACACACACACACACACACACACACACACACACACACACACACAGAGTGAGTGGGAGTTTGAAGCTGCTGCAAATCTGTAAGAGGACGTGTTGCCTTGGAAACTTCATCCCACACACCGCATTGACTGAGTTGTCACTGTGTGTGTGTGTGTGTGTGTGTGTGTGTGTGTGTGTTACTTACACACATACAGTTGCAAGAATTTCTGCAGTTCAAACTTGACTCTTGCCCTATTGCTGTGTGTGTGTGTTGAATCATTGTCCATCTCGTGATCCTGATGGCTGTTACCATGGTAACAAGCCGCATGACAGTGAAATCTTCACTGAAACTATTCGTTTAAACCCGAGCGCAGTGCTGTTACTCCACACGTTCTTCTCCGTCACCTCTTTTCTGCGCTGAGGTTCGGTGTAAAGTCACATTTTCCCTTTAAATCAGAGACTTTCTCGGTACACCTGTAGAAAACCGGTTTGAGGGCGGAGCTACGCATGAGCTCAGATTGTGATGTCACTAAACATCAAAGCTTAAGCCCGATCATGTCCGAGATAAGAGGATTTACACCAAGACTCTGATACTGACTTCAGACTAATGTAGGCTAGTTTACGAACAGTTAGCTAACCGGCTAGCTAAGTTAGCTTATGTTAGTGACCTGAGGCTTTTAGAGAGGGCAGGAAGACACAGGGGCGTGTCTACATTTGCATATTCATGAGTACACATAGATCTTGGCCTTTTTAATGTTGACGGTTTGAAGTAATTCTTCTTGGGCTTCCTCCAAATAAAACATTAAACAGATTATTTATATAAATCATTTCTTTTAAATATATAAATAAATAAAGCAACAACAACAATATTAAAATATTTAATTTTTAAAAACGGCTTAAATTAAATTACAAACAGTCTAGGGATTTGTTTATTTGTTCATTTTTCACAAATCCAGAAACATTTCACTTATTTTGTTTATCTCATTACTGCATATTTTACAAAACTTTTCTGTCCAACTTTTTGAAATAATGACATTTTTTAACGTCTTAAAATGTCTCTGAAGCTTTTTAAAAGGTTCATCAACAGCAGATTTCAGTCTTTGAACTGAAAAAATATTCAGTTAGACCCAATATTTCTGTGTTTTTTTAAATAAACGTCTAAAATTGTGTTTTTAAAGGTGAACGCGTGACTCGTGCGCCATCTACAGGCTGTTTACACACACACACACACACACACACACACACACACACACACACACACTAAGATGTTTGTCAGAACTCTGTAAGCTCAGAATACAGATCTACAGTTTAAATTAATTTGAATAAACAAATAAATAAATAAATGTAGTGTCCTCTCACTTTGTTTTTATCTTCTTTCTGCCAACTCTATTAAAAATAAATCATACACACACACACACACACACAAGAAGTTGGTATATTTTATTAAAATAATTACTGAAACTTCATTAAAGTTAAAATGAAAGTTCAAAACGCCAAAATAATGCTGAAAAAAGGAAAGAGAAGCTCATGAGCTGATTGAGGTTTTATCTAGCCAGCTTTCCCCATAACTTTAATTATTAAAATAACCCTCAGTATCTCATTAAACTCCATCTGACTCTACAGATTGATTTCTGATGTAAATAAACACAAAAGGGAAAAAAATCAAACCCCAAAATACAGTCAATTTCATTCCATTCTTTTCTTTCTAGTGTAGTTTAAAGTGCTATATTCGTTTTTTTCATAACATTCACATGGCTACATTTTTAAACACAGTATCGCCCTGTGTGTGTGTGTGTGTGTGTGTGTGTGTGTGTGTGTGTGTACACTCCTAGCTGTCCCACTCTTCCAGCGGTGTGTGTGGACGTTCTTCGTCGTCAGACTCGTTAGAGACGTTCTTCATCCTCATCATGGCCGCCTTGATGCTTAGCTCCAGCTCAGAGTCATGAGAGCGGGTGGGGCCTGCAAGGGGCGGGGTTTTCTTTAAGGTCACGCCCTGACGGATAGCTGATAGCAAACTGTCTCTAAAGTTTCCGGCCTCCTTGGAAACGCTTTGAGGATTGGGCGTGACCTTACGCAGGTGAACACGCCCCCTCTGCAGCGACGCCAGAACGTCGTCCATCGATCCTGAACACAGTCCATAATCAATAACCCATCAATACTCATCAATACTACACTGAACAATAATTATCAGTAATCATAACTGATTATTAATCACTAATCAATCCTCCATACTTCAGGATTACTCTCCAAAGCTATAATCAATACTACATCAAACATGATCATTAATCATAATCAATAATCCATCATAATTAGAACCACTGTCATAATCAATACTCTTATTAATACCAAAATCAATAAACCATATTCATAAAAACCCCAAATGATTAAACATGATCATAATCTATACTTATCTGGTTGCAATCAATACCACAATCAGTAATCAATAAAAGTGATTCATAATATTCATTACTACATACTCTCATAATCAGCAGTTATAGATAATCAATAATCATTTATTATCAATAATTCCTAATCAGTGTAATCATAAAGAACACGATAAATAATCAATAAATAAATACGATGATAATCAGTCTCAATCAATAATCGTTATTAATCTTCCAGTTAATAATCCATCATCATCACAATGATCAATAATCTGGGTGGGTTGTGGGCGGAGCCTCACCTGCGGTAGGAATTCCAGACAGTTCTTTGTCCTTGAGTGGAAGAGGCGGGGCTGATAGAAGGGGTGGTGCTACTGCAGGGGGCGGAGGTGGAGGAGGGGGAGGAGGCAGGTGAAGGGGAGGAGGAGGAGGGGGAGGAGGTGGGTGAAGGGGAGGAGTTAACGTCTGCTCTTGCCCCACCCCTCCTGCACATGGGGGTAAAAGAATGTGCACTGGGATATCCCTCTGCTTCTGGCCCCGCCCCCTCCCTCTGAGCGTGGGGGCGTGGCTACCCGTTTGGCTAGGTGTAGTCAGTGTGATTGACATAGGTTGGTCAGAGTCATTGCTGGCAAGGTCAGGAGGGCGGGGCTTGCTGGAGCACTGGGTTTTCACCATGAACTGACCCTGACCTCTCTGCGCACACACACACACACACACACACACACACACACACACACACAGAGTGATTAAAAACATGCCAAACCTGAACTGAATAAAAATATAACACACAAACACACACACAGAGGTGTGAGCAGAGAGGATTGTGGGTAATAAATCACCTCTCTGAAGGAACGGAGTCGGCTGAGTGTTCTCTCTCTCTCCATCTGCACCCACTCCTTCCTCTTCTCCTCCTCCTCCCTCTTCTTCTCTCGCTTCTACAAACACACACACACACACACACACACACACACAGCAGGTCATTCTCAATGTGTTGGCACAGATCCCATGATTTCTTTGGTCACACTGTTGCCATGGTAACTCACCTGGTGCACAGCGTGGTGTTGTTGGTGTTGAGTGATTCTCTGCTGCGCTGCCCTCTGCTGGAGCTCATGTGCTTCTACACACCTCTCCTACACACACACACACACACACACACACACACACACACAGTGATGACATGAAGAAACAGCATCTTTTTGTGTTTAGTTATATTAAACATATTAACACACGCCTAGTTT
>NC_071258.1:36231161-36281161 GCF_023375685.1 Ictalurus furcatus | reverse complement strand
CACACACAGAGACAGACACAGAGACAGACACAGAGACACAGACACACAGACAGACACACAGACACACACACAGACAGACACACAGACAGACACACAGACACACACACACAGACACACACACACAGACACACACACACACAGACACACACACACAGACAGACACACACACACAGACACACATAGACACACACAGACACACACAGACCTTCTCCTTGATTTCGTCTTTCCGGCGGTTCACACACATCTCCCTCGCCCTCATGAGCTGCAGTGTCTCTTTAGCCAGTAGAAATTTGAGCTTCTCCAGCCTGGGTGTGGCTACAGCCCAGGAGGCGTGGCCAAATCTCTTACGGTCCGCCTCCATCTGTTTCAGCATGCCTACACACACATGCAATACAATATAAGCTACCATGTACATGATTCATTATATAACTTACATTTGTGTGTGTGTGTGTGTGTCTGTGTGTGTGTGTGTGTGTGTGTGTGTGTGTGACCTGACAGGGCTGTTGTCGTCTCAGTAAAGTAACACACAGTGACATCCTGAATGGAACACACGGCCTCGTTCGCCCTCCTGCTCCACTCTTCTGACTCTCTCTCCAACTCACACACTCGCTTCGGACCGAGCTCCTGCAGCTGCAGTATTTTCTACACACACACACACACACACACACACACACACACACACAAAGTTAGCAATCACAAAGTTACACATTTATAAGTTTACACAACTTTTATTCTGAAATGCGCGTGTGTGTGTGTGTGTGTGTGTATGTGTGTGTGTGTGTGTGTGTACCTGAATCTCCATGGTGCGTAAAGTCGACAGCTCTCTCATGTCCCTGAATGGCTGCAGTTGGTGCTGATAAAACTGCGTTGCCATGGTAACCAAATCGCCGTATGCCTCATCCTCATCCTCGTAGATCTTCATCAGCTGCACGAGTCCTGCTGTGGCACGGTGACTCTGTATGATCTGACACACACGCGCAAGCACACACACACACACACACACACAAACACATAATGTGCTGTATGTTCTTAATAAAAAAGAATATGAGCCTGACCCTGTGGACTATAGTGTGTGTAGTTCCTCACACTGACCACCAGGTGGCGGCTGAAAGGAAAACAATCCGCACCTGTTTGTTTATTACAGCAAATGATACGTTTTTATTCAATGAGAATAGACATAACACGTCACCAACAGAAGGCAACAAATTACAAGTAGAGACCTACAGGGACCATTACAGTTTCCATTAAAACCAATACAACTCCCATTATAACCATTACAAATTCTGTGAAGGTTTCTATGGTTTGTTTTTTAATCAGCAGGGTTATCATTTCAAGCTGTCAAATGAAAATTATATTATTTAAAAAAATATTTTGTGTTGTTTATTGCGAATAGGTGTCACAGAAATGTAGGATTTTTCTTTTATAATCTCCATGTTGTTCAGTGCGAGCGTCCCAGCGCTTTCCGAGTCTCCGGATTCCTCTAGAAAACAACTCCATTCTATGTTCATTTACTTTTAATCTTTTCATCTGACTCACCGTGACAGCTCCACTTCATCATCAGTGTTTGTAATTTTTCCTTTTAGAACGTTTGTTTGTTTTTCTTTCCCACATTGTTCCTTCTCTCGCGCTCCACACGCAGCTCTTAAAGTTACTCTCGAGGCGTCGAACCTCTCAGTTTTTCTTCCATGTAGATATATTTTCAAAAAGCTAAATGAATACATGAATGAATTAAAAAGAAAGTAATACGATACACTAACGAGAGAAGTATGAATACATCATTTGTGCAAATATGTGCGGACATCGGGGAAGAGTAAAGAAATGAAAACAAAACAGCGCTGAAATGTACCGGAAATGTTCTGAAAACAGACGAGTAAAAAAAAAACGTGTGGGCGGAGCCTCAGACAGGAAGGAAACATGTCACTCGGGCTGTAGTCAGGAGCACCAAGTCGAGTCCAAGTCAAGTTCAAGAGCAGGACTATCCGAGATCGAGTCTGAAACACATCAAATCCTTTTGTAGGCCACGTCTTAACTTCATTCTGTTAACTTAATTTGTGCATTGCTCCAATAACTAGTCTGTGTTCTAGAATAAAGAACATTATTTTACTAATTCTTGGTCGATATGACAATATTTAAAGAAACTAAGTCCAATCAATATAGAAAACATCTTCAGATCAGACTTGAGTCATACAGCACTAATAAACTATGAATAATTAAACAAATACACAAACAAAGTACCAGGATGATATGATTATGAGGAGTGTGTGCAGGTAGTGTGCGATATGTGAGGGCATTAGCGTAAACTAGCACAACTGCAACAGTGAAGAAGTGAAACAGTAATGAAGCGATGGACGTGTGGGCGGGATCTGTTTTTAAAAGAGTAAAAAGTATTATAAATAACATCCATCCATCCATCCATCCATCCATCTTCTGTACCGCTTTATCCTTTTCAGGGTCGCGGGGAACCTGGAGCCTATCCCAGGGAGCATCGGGTACAAGGCGGGGTACACCCTGGACAGGCCAATCCATCGCAGGGTACACTCACATACACACTCACACACCCATTCATACACTACGGACACTTTAGACACGCCAATCAGCCTACCATGCATGTGTTTGGACTGGGGGAGGAAACCGGAGTACAAGAGGAAACCCCGCAGCACGGGGAGAACATGCAAACTCCACACACACAGGGCCCCAGCGGGTACAAATAACATAAATAATATAAATAATATACGTGTGGGCGGAGTCTCGGATGGGAAGAAAACATGCCACTAGGGCTGTAGTCAAGAGCACCACCGTCGAGTCCAAGTCAAATCCGAGTCCAAGCCTAGGACTATCCGAGATCGAGTCCGAGTCTTACGAGGCACTGTTCCAGTGATTAGTTTGTTTTCTAGAAGAACTTTGTGCATGTGAAAAGAAAAGACGAGATCAAGGCTATTTTTACAAACTCTCAGTCAAGACTTAGCAAGTGCCTGAGACGGAGTCCAAGTCAATGTTTTGAGATCAGACTCTAGTCCTATAAGACACTGTGATGTTCAGGTGTGTTTGAGTTTCACATAAACACGTGTGGGTGTAAACACAGACATTATGATGAAGAAGAAGAAGAAAAAGGAAACCTGAGTCTCTTTACTTTCACTTTCACTCTGTCCTGTGAGCAGGTCATGTTAATGATGATGATGATGATGAAGAACAGTATAAAAGACAGATTTGAACCCCAGATTGATGTGCTGTGTGTCTCACCGTGTCCACTGTGTCCTTGGCTCTCCTGACCTGCTCCTCCATGGCTCTCCTCTTAAACTCCTGCAGGTTCTCGCAGTACTTGTCCTCCTCTCCTTCTTCCTCCTGAGGGAATAAAGTCTCCAGCAGGATTTTAACTCCGCACACATCCACCGCGGTGCTGAAATACCTCTCCAGCTGCACACACACCATCTCCACGTCGCGCTCCTGCTGCTGCTCCTGCCAGGTTCTCCTCAGCAGCATGTCCCACACTCCGGGCTGGCTGAAGGCGGAGAGATCGGGCAGGAAGCCGGACAGCGCGTCCCCGGAGCCGCTCAGCTGCTGGTGGATGTGTCTCAGCTCTGATGCGGAGAACATGGCGGCCCAGCCGTCCTGCTCCTCCTCAACCTTCATCATTTTCCTCCTCCTCTGCTGAAGAGTTCTGTTGTGACAAATCACCGCGAACTTGGACTCCGTGTCGCTCCACTGCACCAGAAACCGGATGTTGTGAGTCTCTCTGTCCTCAAATATGTCGCTTTTAATGGCGACCCATCCGTCCAGACTGTCCATCCGCTCCCCCTCCGCGCTCATCATGTCTTCACCATCAGGTCTTTACCTTCCTTCAACTTCGACCCTGAACATCACAAATCACGTGCTGAGATGTTTTCACATCCGGGGAATTCATCGCTTCCGGTTTGTAATGACAAAAAATTATAAAGATATGTAATTACATAGAACAGGAGATATAAATTATATATACAGGGAAAATGAAAAGAGTGAATAAATAAATAAATAAATAAATAAATAAATAAATAAGCAAATAAATAAATAAACTGAAGTCTCTGTGAGGAGAAAAACGAGTCTCTGGCGACATCTGCTGGTCAAACCGTGTCACTGCAAGAGCGTTTTCAATCTTACACAGTATTTTAAAAATATTTTTTATTTATGAATAATCTGTAATATCCGTGACCTGTATTATTGTATGGCTAGTTTTTATTTATTTTAGAATTTTTATATATTTGACATTTTTTGTTATTGGTATATATAAGCGTCAAAAACAAAACAATAACAAAAATAATAACATTTTAAAGCTACAACAAAAGTAATATTCTTAAAGTCAAATTAATTTGCATTTTATTACAAATATTTGTTCTTCCTGATGTTGATGTTAATGCTGATCGACAGTTCACTAAAAGTGAATTAATATTGTATAATAATATATAATATGGGAATTAAGTAATAGCTATTTTCTCAGATTTTATAATTAATATTGTTAGTTGTACCACACTTGCATCATTTGTCTGTTTATTGGTTGGTTGTTTTGTTTATTAATAATTAGCTTTTATTTTTATAATAATATATGTCCTAATTATTTATTATCTCTTAATTAAAAAATATATACATTTCAGTCACGAACTACTGAAAAGAAAAACAGCTGTGTAAGTGTGAAGATGTCCAATCTGGCAACCCTGAGCTGAGTGATACGTGATATCAGTAAATTCTTTCAGTCTCTAAATTTAGGAGCTGAATATTACAGAGCACGTGTGTGTGTGTGTGTGTGTGTGTGTGTGTGTGTGTGTGGACACACTGCTGAATCTACGCTTCAGTCCGGAAGGTGAGAAGGTAATGTATTTATTTATCGGTGATATGAGGCGGTTTATGGGTTTTAATAACATTGTGTTAGATAATAATATTTAATTTCAGATGGATCAGTCTGACTGAGCACTATTACATCTGATATTAGTTTTTGTTGATTAATTTAAATTACACCAAAACACTGATGTTGAGTTCTGGACTGTGATTGGTCGTCAGGTGGTGATTAGTTCTCTATAACAGCAGCTCTGACAGTAGCGCAGGTTTATATTAAAATTAATGTGCTCATTCTAATACTAGTTTCTATAGTAACAGCTCGTTCACTGGGACAGATTCATATAAACAGGTTAAAACTGTGTGAAATCATTGATCTGTAAGGAGATGTTTCTGTAAGGTGTAAGGAAGGAGTCTCCAGTGTCAGCGCTGTGTAACAGTCAGAGGGAAATCTGTAACTTTACATTTTCAACATCTTCATCACAGAGTTTACACTTCACTACTGTTTCACACTCACACACACACTGTGATTATTATCTTATTAACATGAAGAGAGAGGATAGAGAGAGAGAGAATAGAGAGAGAATAGAGAGAGAGAGAGAATAGAGAGAGAGAATAGAGAGAGGGAATAGAGAGAGGGAATAGAGAGAGAGAGAATAGAGAGAGGGAATAGAGAGAGAGAATAGAGAGAGGGAATAGAGAGAGAGAATAGAGAGAGAGAATAGAGAGAGAGGGAATAGAGAGAGAGAGAATAGAGAGAGGGAATAGAGAGAGAATAGAGAGAGAGAATAGAGAGAGAGAATAGAGAGAGAATAGAGAGAGAGAATAGAGAGAGAGAATAGAGAGAGGGAATAGAGAGAGAATAGAGAGAGAATAGAGAGAGAGAATAGAGAGAGAATAGAGAGATCTATTTTCTGATTAATAAAATAATATTAGTTGTATCACATACATATTTTGTGAGTTTTCCTCAGGATTAATATCTGAAAAGTTTAATTCTGTCCTCAGTATGGATCTGTATGAGATGAGGAGTCGACTGCAGGTCATCGCCGAGGAAACCACAGCGAGTGAGGAAGATGAGGAGAACGAAGAGGAAGACGAAGACGAGTTTGTGATGGTGAGAAACAGGAAGTTGACCTCTGACCCCAGTGACCCCCCTGATGCCTGGTGTAGAGACTGCAGCGTCCCGACACACTCGAACCCGAGTGAGCGCACACACACACAGCACAGAGTCGTCACACTCAACGCCGCCGCTCAGGAGATCAAGGTGTGTGTGTGTGTGTGTGTGTGTGTGTGTGTGTGTGTGTTCTGTACAGTGTGAAGTTCTCTAATGAAATATTATGTGTGTGTGTGTGTGTGTAGAGTGAGCTCGGTAAGCGCAGCAGCAGTTTAGTGGAGAAGATCACACAGATGGACAACTTCATCGGTAACCTGGAGGAGATCTTCATCACTGTGGAGGTGCAGCTCTCATTTCCATTTCAATGATAACTCACTGTAGTGTGCACTACTCAGGGATGCTCTCACTGTAGTGTGCACTACTCAGGGATGTTCTCACTGTAGTGTGCACTACTCAGGGATGCTCTCACTGTAGTGTGCACTACTCAGGGATGCTCTCACTGTAGTGTGCACTACTCAGGGATGCTCTCACTGTAGTGTGCACTACTCAGGGATGCTCTCACTGTAGTGTGCACTACTCAGGGATGCTCTCACTGTAGTGTGCACTACTCAGGGATGCTCTCACTGTAGTGTGCACTACTCAGGGATGGTGTCACTGTAGTGTGCACTACTCAGGGATGGTGTCACTGTAGTGTGCACTACTCAGGGATGCTCTCACTGTAGTGTGCACTACTCAGGGATGGTGTCACTGTAGTGTGCACTACTCAGGGATGCTCTCACTGTAGTGTGCACTACTCAGGGATGTTCTCACTGTAGTGTGCACTACTCAGGGATGCTCTCACTGTAGTGTGCACTACTCAGGGATGCTCTCACTGTAGTGTGCACTACTCAGGGATGCTCTCACTGTAGTGTGCACTACTCAGGGATGCTCTCACTGTAGTGTGCACTACTCAGGGATGTTCTCACTGTAGTGTGCACTACTCAGGGATGGTGTCACTGTAGTGTGCACTACTCAGGGATGTTCTCACTGTAGTGTGCACTACTCAGGGATGGTGTCACTGTAGTGTGCACTACTCAGGGATGTTCTCACTGTAGTGTGCACTACTCAGGGATGTTCTCACTGTAGTGTGCACTACTCAGGGATGGTGTCACTGTAGTGTGCACTACTCAGGGATGTTCTCACTGTAGTGTGCACTACTCAGGGATGGTGTCACTGTAGTGTGCACTACTCAGGGATGTTCTCACTGTAGTGTGCACTACTCAGGGATGCTCTCACTGTAGTGTGCACTACTCAGGGATGGTGTCACTGTAGTGTGCACTACTCAGGGATGCTCTCACTGTAGTGTGCACTACTCAGGGATGGTGTCACTGTAGTGTGCACTACTCAGGGATGTTCTCACTGTAGTGTGCACTACTCAGGGATGGTGTCACTGTAGTGTGCACTACTCAGGGATGTTCTCACTGTAGTGTGCACTACTCAGGGATGGTGTCACTGTAGTGTGCACTACTCAGGGATGGTGTCACTGTAGTGTGCACTACTCAGGGATGGTGTCACTGTAGTGTGCACTACTCAGGGATGTTCTCACTGTAGTGTGCACTACTCAGGGATGGTGTCACTGTAGTGTGCACTACTCAGGGATGTTCTCACTGTAGTGTGCACTACTCAGGGATGGTGTCACTGTAGTGTGCACTACTCAGGGATGGTGTCACTGTAGTGTGCACTACTCAGGGATGGTGTCACTGTAGTGTGCACTACTCAGGGATGGTGTCACTGTAGTGTGCACTACTCAGGGATGTTCTCACTGTAGTGTGCACTACTCAGGGATGGTGTCACTGTAGTGTGCACTACTCAGGGATGTTCTCACTGTAGTGTGCACTACTCAGGGATGGTGTCACTGTAGTGTGCACTACTCAGGGATGGTGTCACTGTAGTGTGCACTACTCAGGGATGCTCTCACTGTAGTGTGCACTACTCAGGGATGTTCTCACTGTAGTGTGCACTACTCAGGGATGCTCTCACTGTAGTGTGCACTACTCAGGGATGGTGTCACTGTAGTGTGCACTACTCAGGGATGGTGTCACTGTAGTGTGCACTACTCAGGGATGTTCTCACTGTAGTGTGCACTACTCAGGGATGGTGTCACTGTAGTGTGCACTACTCAGGGATGGTGTCACTGTAGTGTGCACTACTCAGGGATGGTGTCACTGTAGTGTGCACTACTCAGGGATGGTGTCACTGTAGTGTGCACTACTCAGGGATGTTCTCACTGTAGTGTGCACTACTCAGGGATGCTCTCACTGTAGTGTGCACTACTCAGGGATGCTCTCACTGTAGTGTGCACTACTCAGGGATGCTCTCACTGTAGTGTGCACTACTCAGGGATGCTCTCACTGTAGTGTGCACTACTCAGGGATGGTGTCACTGTAGTGTGCACTACTCAGGGATGGTGTCACTGTAGTGTGCACTACTCAGGGATGGTGTCACTGTAGTGTGCACTACTCAGGGATGGTGTCACTGTAGTGTGCACTACTCAGGGATGGTGTCACTGTAGTGTGCACTACTCAGGGATGGTGTCACTGTAGTGTGCACTACTCAGGGATGGTGTCACTGTAGTGTGCACTACTCAGGGATGGTGTCACTGTAGTGTGCACTACTCAGGGATGCTCTCACTGTAGTGTGCACTACTCAGGGATGTTCTCACTGTAGTGTGCACTACTCAGGGATGGTGTCACTGTAGTGTGCACTACTCAGGGATGGTGTCACTGTAGTGTGCACCACTCAGGGATGTTCTCACTGTAGTGTGCACTACTCAGGGATGTTCTCGCGTACATGCTAGCCTTTCAGATTTCATAGCAAAACATCTGGAATATTTACTTCAAAATCAACACTCGGTCAGTGTAATCTAATCTAGCTAAACATTAGACAATCTCACCAATCCAACATTATATGATACCACTAAACAAACATTCAACAATCTAGCCAAAGAAATACAATTGTGCTCATAAATTTGTATACCCCTTGCAGAATCAGCAACATGTTTAAAATTAAAATTACATTTAGTTTTTTATTTAGTTCTGCTCTGAATAATCTATTTCACATAACAGATGTTTACATAAAGTCCACACAACACAATAATAACTGAATTTACACAAACGAACCAGTTCAAAAGTTTACACACCCTTGATTATTAACACTGTGTGTCATTACCTGGATGATCTACGACTGTGTTTATGTTTTGTGAGAGTTATTCATGAGTCTCTTGCTTGTCCTGAGCAGGTAAACTGCCCACTGACTCGTACACGACTATTACATAAGGTGCAAACATTCACTGATGCTCCAGAAGGTAACACGATGCATTAAGGGCCAGGGGGGTGTAAACTTTTGAACAAGATGATCGGTGTAAATTGTTATTATTTGTTTAAAGATCTTTTTTTTATTTATTTAGTACCGCCCTTCAGAAGCTCAATAATATACTTACATGTCTCCCAGAAGACAAAATAACAATTTACACCTGTAAATTTCATCCTGTTCAAAAGTTTACACACCCCCGGTTCTTAATGTATGGTGTTGCCTTCTTGAGCATCAGTGAATGTTTGCACGTAATAGAAGTTTTGTTTGTTTGTGTGTGTGTGTGTGTGTGTGTGTGTGTGTGATCAGGAGAATTTTGGACGCCAGGAGCAGAATCTGGAGCAGCACTATAACGACGTGTTGCAGTCTCTGTCTCAGCGTTTCAGAGACAACAGCGCCGCCCTGCTGGACGAGAAGAAACTGAAACTGGAGGCTCTTTACGGGCAGCTGCTGAGCTGCGGGGACGCGCTGACGGCGAGTAAAGAGCTGATCGAACATGCACAAGAACTGCACCGCTGCGATGACAAACACGCTTTCCTACAGGTCAGAGGTCATTCGGAAGTATTAGAATTTTATTTTATTATTTAATGAGACAGTTTCCTATGTTAGTATTGGATTTAAACTATGAGGCTAATGTAGCTAACACATAATGGAAGTCTATGGCCTCCAGTTTAGCATCATATGTAAACCCTCTTTTCTTTTGTCTCTTATTTATAGACCGTTATGTCCATCATTAAGAGGTAATCAGTGATGGTTTTGGGGTGTGTGTGTGTGTGTGTGTGTGTGTGTGTGTGTGTGATAAGTCCACTATGATTGATTTAGCTTCATTTTCTTCTTGTAATGATTGATTGAAAGGAAATTTTCTGAACCATCAGGATGGAGGAATTTTCAAAGGACGAGTTGGAGCTTAAGGTGGGCGTGTCTCTGGACTTTGTCCCGCCCCCTTCAGATCTGACTGAAGTTAAACACATGATGGACTCCATTAATATTGTACCAGGTACGTGTACACTGCTAAACACTTGAGTGTTAAACCCAGTGCATCAGTGAACCTATTGTGTGTGTGCGTGTGTGTGTGTGTGTGCGTGTGTGTGTGTGTGTGTGCGTGTGTGTGTTTGAGCTCCCTCGGCCCCGGTGATGAACCCTCAGGCGGTGAACTCCGCCTCGCCCTCCTCTCTGCGTGTATGTTGGAGTCTGTTCTCCGACGATACGGTGGATTTCTACGAACTTTACTGCCGCCTGATCTCTGAGGACATCGCCACGGAAACCATGCAGGATGGTAACCATGGTTACACCTTATTATCCACAAATGACACATAGATCACATTCCTTAGGCTTTATTTGTGTAGATAAAACTTTATTGATATTATCGAGGTGTGGTGCCTGACCCCTGTGTGTGTGTGTGTGTGTGTGTGTGTTTTACATGTGTGTGTTGTTTTCAGCATCAGTGTTGAGAGTAAAGGAGACTCACTGTGTGGTAAAGGATCTTCGTCCTAATTCTCAGTACGAGTTTTGGGTCACAGCGACGAACACGACAGGAATCAGTCCAGCCAGCGAGAAGGCTGTGTACATGACTGGTACACACACACACACATACACACACCCACCCACACACACACACACACACACACACACACACACACACACGCAGGTCAGTGTATAACTTTTCAGATCGGGTATGAACGGATAATCGATTATGCGATACATCACAATATTCATCACAAAATGTCATACCAGTTAATTATTGTTAATTTGTTAAGGATGTGTGTGTGTGTGTGTATGTGTGTGTGTGTAGTCCCCTCTCCTCCTGTGATTAGAGAGCGCGAGTGTGTGAGCTGTCTGGAGGCGGCGCTGATCCGCTGGGACTCTGGAAACACAAACCCTGTGGAGTCGTACACACTCGAGCTGTGTGAGGACGGAGAGACGGACAATGCAGTGACTGAGTGAGACACACACACACACACACACACACACACACACACACACACTAACTCTGTGTTGTGAATGTTCACTACCTTTACCAGATCTCTAACGGTATGTGTGTGTGTGTGTGTGTGTGTGTGTGTGTAGGTCGATCGTGGCGATCCCCACCTGTGAGTGTGTGGTGCAGCTGCAGCCATGGAAACGTTACATCATTACCATCCGAGCTGTGAACATCGGCGGTGCCAGTGAAAATAGTCGACCAATCAGAATCTCCACTACAGGTACGATAACATCACACACTCATTATTCCTTCTGAAACATGATGGCCAGTAATATCTGTGTGTGTGTGTGTGTGTGTGTGTAGGGACTTTTTTCCACCTGCTGAAGGAGACTGCTCACCCGATCCTGTGTGTATTGGATGATGGTTTCACCATCGTTTACCCGGACGAGGATCTTCCTCTGAGTGACATGGTGTTCAGCGACACCACCTTCAACTGGTCTCTCTCTCTCTCTCTCTCTCTCTCTCTCTCTCACACACACACACACACACTCACACTCTCTTTCTCTCTCTCTCTCTCTCACACACACACACAGAAATTCCTCATTATAACTATACCATTCAACTATTACTATTATAACTATATACACATTGATACATGGGTTTGTGTGTGTGTGTGTGTGTGTGTGTATGTGTGTGCATGTAGTTGTGTAGCTGTGCTTGGTGACCTCATTCCAGTACGGGGGCGTCACTATTGGGAAATAGAAGTCGATGATTGGACAGAGTATAGAGTGGGCGTGGCCTACGAGGACACACAGCGCAGCTCTTATCTTGGTGCTAATGCTACATCTTGGTGCATGAGACACATTTGCACACCTTCCAGGTGAGACACACACACACACACACACACACACACACACTCACACACACACAGTCACAGAGAAAAACATTTGACTGAGGTGTGTGTACCAAGCCAGCTGTTCTGCGTTATTGTGTTATTAAGCTGCACTGTGATGAATTTTATTTGAATTTTATTGTATAATTCCAGACACAAGTACGAGTTCCTGCATAACGGCTGGAGTGCCGACGTGCGCATCACGGTGCAGCCGCTGTGTGTCGGCGTGTTTCTGGATTACGACAGCAGCACACTCTCCTTCTACAACACACACCTACAGCAGCACTTACACACCTTCAGGTGCTGCTTCACACACAACGTGCTGCCCTGCTTCGCCCTGGATAAACCTGGAACACTGAGGATACACACCGGGGTTCCTACACCATCATACGTCACACACACTCACACATAAAACACACACATGCAAGAGGATGTATCTCAAAATGTGACCTAGCTCCGTTAGATGAGTGTAATTAAGCTCTGTTTTGAGCTTTGTTCATGCTGTGTGTCTCTAAAACCAAATAAAATATCTGATTAATATTTCTGGTCCTGTTCTCATAGCTCAATGCACTGAAACAGACAGATTGAAAGAAGGACTCGACTGAATCATAGAAGTGAATCAAATGCTTTGAACGCAATTTATATGAAATATGAAAATGAATGGATGAATGGATGAATGAATGAATGAAAGAAAGGTTATCTCAATGGATACCTTGGAAAAAAATCTTTTGTAAAATATATAGGCATAGACTAGGTATATCCTTAGATAGATAGATAGATAGATCGATCGATAGATAGAACTTGAATGCAATGATTTGCAAATCTCATAAACCCGTATGTTATTCACAATATAACATAGAAAACATATCAAATGTTTAAACTGAGTAAATGTACAGATTTATGGGAAAAAATAAGGTAATTTAGAATTTGAGGGCCGATATTATGAACTGTAGATGATGAGGTATTCAAAATCTTCACAATTTTACATTGAGGAACATTATTCTGAAATTGTTCCACAAATTGTAGATGGAGTTTTTTGCAGATTGGTGAACCTCTGCCCATCTTTACTTCTGAAAGACTCCGCCTCTCTAAGACATTCTTTTTATAACCAATCATCTTACTGACCTGTTGCCAATTAACCTCCAGCTGTTTCTTTTCTCTAACACTTACTTTTCCAGCCTTTTGTTGCCCTGTCCCAACATTTTTGAGACGTGGTGCGGCCATCAAATTCAGAATTACCTTATTTTTTCCTTAAAACTGTACATTTCCTCAGTTTAAACATTTGATATGTATTCTATGTTCTATTATGAATAACATACGAGTTTATGAGATTTGCAAATCATCGCATTCTGTTTTTATTTACATTTTACACAGCGTCCCAACTTTTTTGGAATTAGGGTTGTATAAAGATAACCTAGGATTTATACTATGAATCTACAATTTCATAGAGATAGTACAGAATATACAGTATAGAATAGAGCTGCAGGATGATTACAGGATTTAGCAATATTAAGGTTATACTGAATAATTTTCCCCACTAAAATGTAAATTTAGGAATATTAGATGTATTAGACCTTTGGAATGGAACCTGAATATTTTAACAATATTATTAAATGTACATTTTAAACTGTTTCAGTTCTTAAACATATAAAATCTTCAAATACTCTCAACAATATAACTAAATACTAAAATGGCTGTGGAGAAAAATAATTTTAAAAAACGATATATTTTTTTCATTTGGTGTTCCTTTTGGAGTTAAACATTTAAAACTTTAAGTAATAATTAAATGTTTTTCAAGCTGACACGAATAAATTTTTGTTATATCAGTTATATTTTTATTCATTAGTTAGCTTAGCAATGACTGTCGTTGTTTTGGGGACGTTTTCAGATAAAATCCTTTCATTTGATTGGCTTAGAGGGGCTCGCGCTGCTCAGGCCCCGCCTCCTCGATTCACCTCAGAAAAGTGCGGGAGAAAGAAAGAGGGAGAAGGTTGAAAAGGTGAGCTCAGAGCTAAGTCAGCTGAATATCATGGGGAATTCGGTTCATAATATTAACCTACTCATGTGTCAGAGTGTGAATGGTGAAATATTGTACAAAAATACTCAATTATGTCCCGCTGTTCTCTTCCTAAAAGCTCACTAGCCAGCTCTCTGTGGTAAACTCCATCAAGCTAATCTCCTAGCTAGCCAGATTTACCTCAGCCCTGGGCTAATTTACCTCATCTTTACCCATTACCCAAAATTAACATCGTGATTTTATCAGCTCTTACAGCAGCACTCTTCAGAAAGGGTTACACATAAAGATCAGGAACTTTATTTTAATAAACAGACCCAGTCAGTGTGTAAACAAAACGTTTTGCAGTGAAACAGAGAAGTAGCAGAGATTGTGGGCTAACTAGTGCTAGCTACGTACATACATTATTTACATACAGGGCTAGCTAGTTAACTTTAGAAAATGGTGTCAAGTGAATGAATGTAAACAGAGACAGGTTTGGATGAAGACCAGAGATCAGAAGTAAATCAGACTGAAGAGGAGAAGCAGCTAAACACTTTCAAGTGAACTTTATAATATCAGTGTCATCAACATTGTTATTTATTTTTCCCCTCAAAATGCAGTAAGTGTTTTTTCAATGTTTAAATCTTTAAATTCAACACCGCCGTTTTGCTGGCAGTTTGTATATCTTACAAATGCCTTAAAATATCATGACATGATACTTTTGTCATCTTTTACAAGCCCTAGATTGTAAGAGGAGGTCATTTATCATTCATAAACCTGGTCAATCTCTGTGTTTATAGTTTTATATGTATTTCTTTTTATTCCTCAGTAGATATTTTTTAACACGTTCTTGTTGGTACATCATTACACCAGTAGATGGCGGTAGATGCTTGACAGAATCCAGTTGATGAAGTAAAGGAGGTGACAGTAAGTAAAAGAAAAACTCACAAGGTATTTTGTTCTGATTTATTTATTTATTTTTAAATTGTCCAGCAGATCTCATGATAAAATGGTTGTGTATTTTTATTGCTATACAGAGTACAAAACCGAGCAGCTTCACACACGGGATCACTGAATCATGATAGTCTTCTAATCACTACACGGTAGGTAAAGGAGACCACCACAATTTAGGATTCTGGATCAGAGATTAAATTAAAAACTCAGAAATCATTCAGCAGCTCACGGCTTCACTAAAAAGCTCTCTGTGAACAAAACGCATAGAACAACATGGTGTAGTCTTTAAATACTTACCTGTAGAGTGAACCGCAGCCTTCGTTATTCAAGTTAACACTGTTTCAGTAATATATTCTAATAATATATACCTGCCAGGCTAACGCTAACTGCAGCTTGGAGACATTATTCAAGTATAAATGGAATGATTCATCACGTAAACCAGTTTTTTCATACGCACCTCATTTCCTCCTTCTGCTTCTTCTTCTTCTTCTTTCTTCTGTGAAGCAGCTCTCTGGTTCTTCTAGCGCTGGACGAGTCTTTAATAAATAAACACAAACCACTCGTGTTAACATCTACGTATATTTATATATTACATTTTAAATGAAAGTTTCTCACATTTGAAGGAAATCTGTATATTTCACTGTAATGGACTTCTTATGTTTTTATCAAGAGGAGTCAAACTGAAGCTGTAGTTGTGCAGAGTAACGATGTGTTTCGATTCAAAGTGAATCAGATCTCACTTAGACGGATAGTTGGAAAGAATCAGTAAAGTGTGTCGTAATAGTGAGTCAAATTAATTAAAACAAACTCAGAAGGATAGTTTGAAAGATGTGACTCAGTAAGTACAGTCTCAGAAATATGCCTATGTTCTTCCCGTTAATTCGGGCTCATCTATTTCCTACAGATGGACAAGGATTATATTAATAGTCAACAGCACCCTGAGTATTTCTGCTTAATGGAATCCGAATAAACGGCACCAATCCTAATACGATTAAACATTAGTGAGATTAATGATGATCCTTTGAGCTGGAATATCTGCTGTGTCTCCAGTTCAAGTATAAAATCAGCCACCAGATGGCAGTGTCTAATGAAATATTATTAAACTCTTGTGTGGGTAAATCAGTATGTTTACTGGACAACAATAATCCGATATTAACCCGATTAAGACGATACTCTGATCAAGAAACTAGCATGTAAATAAAAATTTTTATTACCTTAATCCGATTAAAGTCATACTCGAAGTAAACACAAAACAAATTAAGACGTGTGGAGTATTTCTGTTTTAGTCGATCTGTGTTTTATAACATATAAAACAGGAATATTCTAAAAGCGACTCATGTAAACACCTTAATCACAGTATTGTCTTATTCAGAATAAGGTCAATAATTAGATTACTGCTGTCCATATAAATGTTTTCACATGAAATGTAGACCCGACATGGGTGTTAACTCAATAAAGCTACACTGCTAAAGAAATCATATTTTACCAATCCATAAAAAAGTTATGTGCAATAAAGTGGAATGACACAGGAATTAAGTATTGAACAAGAAAAGGCAACTAAACAAGCTGATTCCACTAACCAGTTCTCCTGCCTGTGCTAATTAGAATCAGCTGGGTTAGTGCATGATGGTAGGTTAGTACGTCCACTCTGTGGAAAAGGGGAACCCACCTCTGAATACAAGTAAACAAATCATTTGTCACCAAACTGTCGCGCAAGAAACATCTCATGATGAGTAGAAGCAAAGCGCTCTCCAAAGAATTACTCCCAAATGTTCCTTTAAGCACCATTAGGCGACTATCAACCGGCCACACGCAGGAGCTCCTCGCAAGATTTCTGACAGGGCTGACAGAAAGTTACGCAGAGGAGAAGCCCAAGAGCCGAGGACCACTCGAAAAGCTCTCCAGAAAGAACTGGAAGCAGCGAGTACAGTCGTCAGAGAAAGCAATATGCAGTGCGCAATACTGCTACAGTCTCCATTCACCATCACGCCTTGATTCCATTACTGTAGAAAAGGCATGTTGAAGCTCGTTTCAAGCTTGCTACAGAACATTTGAATGTAATGAGAGAATGTAATGAGGTCAGACGAGACAAAGATCAAACTGTTCAATGCTCTATTGTTTTCTCTGCATACGACTCTAAAAATGAAGTTCGGAGGTGGAAGCATCACGGTATTGGGCTGTTTCTCTTCTCATGCTACCAGCAGAATTCAAAATATTGAAGGTAAAATGAATTGAGCCCTGTACCAGGAAATTCTTGAGAAGAATCTGTTGCAGCGAGCTCTGTGCCTTGTGAGCTCCATGCCTCTGTGGGCGTCCTGCTGCTGTAAGCTCCATGCTCTGAGCTCCGTGTCCCAGTGAGCACCTTGTCATAATGAACACTATCTCGCATTGAGCTCCATGTCTTAAGGGGAATTTTGTTAACACAAATTAGACACACCATTTTTTTTTCATGCATTTTTTATTTATAATGTTTAAAAATAATCGGGTTGAGCCATTGCAATAAATCTGTTGATCCTTGCATTCCACATGTAAGCCATCGCAGTGAGGTTGTGAATTCTTCTGCTCCAAATTTGTATAGTGGTAATGACGCCGTGAACTCTTCCACTCCAGATGTTTGTCGTCAGAATGAGGTTATGAAGTCGTGCCCTCCACATATATATCGTAACAACACGGTTATTACGTTCACTCCATGCGTAAGCTCTCTCAACGAAGCCGTGAATTCTTTGGCTCCACGCGTATATCTTCTCAATGAAGTCATGACTTCTTCGGCTCCACGCGTGTATCGTCTCGAAGAAGCCATGACTTCTTTGGCTCCACGAGTAAGCCATTGCAAAGGCCGTGAACTGAGTGCTGCTCTTGCGTTGATGATCGGCAATTTTACCGATCTCCACGTCGCTACGAGCAGCACACCGTATTGAGTGATGTTCGTGTCTCACTGAGCACTGTATCGAACAATCACCGTGTGACGATGAGCACGGTATCCAACAATCACCGTGTGACGATGAGCACGGTATCCAACAATCACCGTGTGATGGTGATCACTGTATCCAACAATCACCGTGTGACGGTGATCACGGTATCGGACAATCACCGTGTGACGGTGATCACAGAATCGGACAATCACCGTGTGACGGTGATCACTGTATCCAACAATCACCGTGTGACGGTGATCACTGTATCCAACAATCACCGTGTGACGGTGATCACTGTATCCGACAATCACCGTGTGACGGTGATCACGGTATCGGACAATCACCGTGTGACGGTGATCACAGAATCGGACAATCACCGTGTGACGGTGATCACTGTATCCAACAATCACCGTGTGACGGTGATCACTGTATCCAACAATCACCGTGTGACGGTGATCACAGAATCGGACAATCACCGTGTGACGGTGATCACTGTATCCAACAATCACCGTGTGACGGTGATCACGGTATCGGACAATCACCGTGTGACGGTGATCACAGAATCGGACAATCACCGTGTGACGGTGATCACTGTATCCAACAATCACCGTGTGACGGTGATCACGGTATCAGACAATCACTGTGTGACGATGAGCACGGTATGGAGAAGGTCGCCGAGTCGCAATGGCCCGTGGAGTCTGCCTGTGGAAATTTATTCATTTCTGAGGACACTCCTCTCCTGAGCTATTGGCAGAATCAGGTGACGAGGCGGTCTAGTCAGTAGAGCAAGACTATGTGGTGGATATTCATTGGTTAACTGTTACTGAAAGAGTTATGATTGGCTGAGGGGACTGTATGCTAGTGGCGTGATCAGAGTGTGCATGAAGGATGATCTCATCGTGCGCCGCCCTATTTCTCGTTTTCTCCCTTGTTTCCCGGAATACCATTTGTATGCATTCCAATGACTTCCTGAATACCATATATGGAGTTGTTCCTCTCTTACACTGGTATGCTTCCTGTTTTATGTGAATATGCCCTTCTACCTAGCCAGTCAATAGTTAACCCATTGTATCTGTTGTGTGTCAAGCATGATATATGCTCTGTTTTTCTTTAAATATAGAGAGTTCTTGCCATTTGAATTTTGGGTGTCTGTGTGTCATTTGGCAAACTCTCCCTAGCACTTAGTGTGGGAAGCGTGTAGCGGAGCGAGCGCGCCTTTCGTTCCTGGTATACTTCCGCGTTCTCTTTTCTTAAGAATTGCAACCCGAAGATCACATTCCTAACAGTTTAGTGACTGCACCCACTGAAATATTAAATAACCCAAACAATTGTGAGTTGAAAACAAACAGCATCACACCTGATCCATAAACACTGATTTCATTGACTAAACTTGGAAAGTTTCTTTGGGTTGGAATGAAAATCTCCAACCACAGACTGGATAGGACCAGACACGCAGTGCGATGTTGGAGTTTTTGATCAAGTTCACCCGTTGTTTATGTTGGAACTTCCTTTGTGATTTCATCACTGGATAAAAGGTATTAACAGGACTATGATGATACCAGTCTCATTTAACATTCGAGGTGGCACAATCATTTGGTATCAGTTGTATTTGCATCGTCAGTAAAAGTTTCAGACCACTGTTCCTGATCAGGAAGTGAAGGAGGTGACAGGGATTTTGTTCTGACTTGTTTTAAATGATCCAGGAAATGTCATCATAAAACAGTTTCCTATTTTTATTTCATTTGATACATAACTGAGCAGCTTTACAGGCATGATCAGTGAATCATGCGGCACATTTATATCAGATAGTCTTCTAATCATTACACGGTAAGTAAAGGAAACCTCCAGAATTTTGATAGTCGGTGAAATGTCACGATTCTGGATTACCTTTTCAATATAAAAAATTCAGAAATTAAATGATTTATTTAGGTTATTTTGTGCTAATGCAAAGTAGATGCACACCCTGACATGATTTATTGATTAAATATTTATTTTATTTACAATGAAAAGTACAAACCCATCTATTCATGTATTGAAATACATCTGTACATTTCAATCCGTTCTGTAAGTTCAGTGTTGTTCCGTCAGTCCAGCATCGTTCTGTCAGTTCAGTGTCATTCACTTCACATGTACATCGTCTCGATGAGGCCGTGAAGTTTCCACTCCATCTATTGGTCGGCACAATGAGGCTGTGACTTCCACTCCACTCATAGCCCATCACAATGAAGCGATGACTTCTTTCTCTCAATGCATGTGCCATTGCAATGAGCCTGTAAGTCATTCTTGTCCGCATGTAACGTATCATAAGTAGTGTTCGTCTTGGTCTCTTCTTGGTGTGGACAATTTGATATCTGTGTGAACTTATATACTATTACAACATTGACTTTTTTACACTTGGATAATTGTAAACTTACAATTACAATACAATCTCTAAGTGATTCACTTACATTTGTAAACAACTCTTTGAATAATTCCCTGTCATTTGTAAACGACTCCTCGAGTGATTCACTATCATTTGAGAGAGAGTGTGTGTGTGTGTGTGTGGGTGTGTGTGTGAGAGAGAGTGTGGGTGTGTGTGTGTGTGAGAGAGAGAGAGTGTGTGTGTGTGTGTGTGTGTGTGTGTGTGTGTGTGTGTGTGTGTGTGTGAGAGAGAGAGAGAGAGTGTGTGTGTGTGTGTTGATTTTGTTAATAATATAAATCTTAGCAGTGCAGAGCAGCAGTGTGGAAGTGACTGCTGGTTAACATGAAGTCTCTTAAAATATTTCAGTCACTAAAACACAGCATGTGAGCACAGAGAGTAGGAGAGAAGCAAACAGGTGTAAATCTGAGGAGTGGAGAACTTGCACTGCCGCTCTCACAGACATCAAACTGTTCACATCACCAAAAGTAGTGCATGATGTTTAAACAAGGAAAAGCTGGTCACGATGGATAACATGGAGTGGAATGTGTTACAGGCTCATTGTGATGGTGCTTGTGTTACACGGAGTGAACATAATCACAGGTTTATTACTATGCTCATGAACTCCATGTTGCAATCAACTTGTGTATGGCTGTGAGCTTCATGTCCCAGTGAGCTATCTGTCACTCTGAGCTGTGTGCGTTGCAGCGAGCTCTGAGCCTTTTTGAGCTTCCTGCTGCTGTAAGCTCCATGCCCCAGTGACCATCTAGTCATAATGAACACTATCTCGCAGTGAGCTCTGTGTTTTAAGGGGAATTTTGTTAACACAAATTAGACACACCATTTTTTTCATAAAGTTTTTATTATATTGTAATATAATGTATTATAATGATTAAATGGGTTCTTTATTTTTGCATTTACCTGACACTCCACTGCCTGTGAATCGTTTTACACAAGGGCTGTGCCATCGCAAGAAAGCTGTTGATCTTTGCGTTCCACGTACGCCATCACAATGTGGCTGTGAACGCTTCTACTCTAAATGTATGTGGTAGTAATGAGACTGTGAACTCTTTCACTCCACATGTACATCGTCTCAATGAGGCTACGAAGTGTTTCACTCAACGGGAATGTTGGCACAACACTTTCACGCCATGCGTAAGCTGTCTCAATGATTCTATGACTTCTTTGGCTCCACGCATAAACCATTGCAATGACCCTGTAACCTGTTCCCTTCCACATGTTCCAATGCAAAGATCATGCAAAAATCATCCACTGGGGGATTTGCAGTCAATCGGTTCGGTCTCGTGGTGACGTTTGCGTTCAATCGGTTCGGTCTCGTGGTGACGTTTGCGTTCAATCGGTTCGGTCTCGTGGTGACGTTTGCGGTCAATCGGTTCGGTCTTGTGACGTTAGCGGTCAATCGGTTTGGTCTCGTGGTGACGTTAGCGGTCAATCGATTTGGTCTCGTGGTGACGTTAGCGGTCAATCGGTTCGGTCTCGTGGTGACCTTTGCGGTCAATCGGCTCAGTTCTTCGGCAAATATATTGCAAAGTTCCTGTGGACATGCAGGTTTTTTTATACAACTCTTAGAAAGTTTGCTCCTCCTCTCCGTGCTTTTGGCCAAATCACGTGATCAGGAGGTCTATTCAGCAGAGTCACGCGAGATTACGTGGTGGATATTCATTGGTTAACTGTTACCGAAAGAGTTTATTATGATTGGCTGACTGGACTGTATGCTAGTGGCGTGATCAGAGTGTGCATGAAGGATGATCTCATCATGCTCCGCCCTATTTCTCATTTCTCATATTGAGTATAAAGTATAACGTGTCTGAAATATCCATAATTCCATCTGTCTATCTATCCATAATTCCATCTGTCTATCTATCTGTCTATCGACCCCCATGAAAGGTACAAATAAAGACTATGTAAACCTTTGTGGATTAGAATTACCAACCTTTGGGTTCAGACAGGGTTGTGTAAGGTCTCTCACACACACACACACACACACACCGCACCCCACATAAAGCATCAGTCCTGCCTCCTCTCTTTCACTTTGATACTTGGCAATCAGTATTGTTATAAATAAACCAGTTTGGGGTTCACAGAAAGGGATAAAAGACTTACAAAACAAATCATTTGTACACATTACAGTCCACTGAGTGTTTGGTGACTGCATCCACTTCAACTGTATCACAGCACAGTGACTCAGCTTATAGTTCAGCTTAAGGTTACCTAAGAGTTTTTAACATTATTGAAGTATTAAAATTTGTTCATGTTCTATCGGAGTTTTTTGTATAAATATAGCAGCAGCTTGTTTTTTTAAAGCCGTACAGGTGATATCAGATCCCTTCCTACCTATAACTAAATCCTCTGAAAAAAACTGGCCTAAAAATACTTGATAACAGCATTCCTGTATCACAGCCGAACAGTTTGTGTTTCTACACGAATACAACAGACAGCAGGTTCAAACTCATGCTTAGAGATTATTTGTTGCCTGCCTCCTGAGCAAATTAACTTGTGATAGGTTTTATAGTGCAGGGGGAAAATTGTTAGCATTTTAACTATTTGTTATGAAACATATTTCTAACGTGGCTATTCACATGAAATGTAGACCCGACATGGGTGTTAACTCAATAAAGCTACACCGCTAAAGAAATCATAATATACCAATCCATAAAAAAGTTATGTGCAATAAAGTGGAATGACACAGGAATAAAATACTGCTACAGTCTCCATTCACCATCACGCCTTGATTCCATTACTGTAGAAAAGGCATGTCGAAGCTCGTTTCAAGCTTGCTACAGAACATTTGGAGAAGCCTGTAGGCTACTGGGAGAATGTAATGAGGTCAGACGGACAAAGATCAAACGAATGTGCTATTGTTGGCTCTGCATACGACCCTAAAAAACTCTAGGCAGAATACAAATACAAACTTTTGTACAGTTCTGTATTTCAGGGACTTTCCCAACTTCATTTGGACTTGGACTGGTTGCCAAATCACTATTCAAAACAGTATGATTTGATAAGATTATGAAGCTACACCCACATCTCATCCTCATCGTCCTGGTGGCTGGCAACAGATTCTTCTCAAGAATTTCCCAGTACAAAGCTCCATATTCTACCTTCAATATTTTGAATTCTGCTGGTACCATGAGAAGAGAAACAGCCCAATACTGTGATGCTTCCACCTCCGAACTTCACAGTATGTATGGTATTTTTAGGGTTGTATGCAGAGCCAACAATAGATCGATTTTTGTCTGGTCCGACCACATCGCATTCTCCACGTAATCTACAGGCTTCTCCAAATGTTCTGTAGCAAACATCAAACGAGCTTCAACATGCCTTTTCTACAGTAATGGAATCACGGCGTGATGGTGAATGGAGACTGTAGCAGTATTGCGCACTGCATATGGTTTTCTCTGACGACTGTACTCTCTGCTTCCAGTTCGTTCTGGAGAGCTTTTCGAGTGGTTCACATTGGAAATATTTTTAATAACAAATAGTTAATGTTGACAATTTCCCCCCACTATAAAAGCTGTCGCAAGTTAATTTGCTCGGGAGGCAAGCAACAAATAATCTCTAAGCATGCTGTCTGTTTGAACCTGCTGTCTGTTGTGTTTGTGTAGAAACACAAACTGTGTAGCTGTGATACAGGAATGCTGTTAAGTATTTTCAGAGGACTTATAGCTGCTGCTATAATTTCATATTTATACAAAATTTGTATTCAGGTACCGGTACACAACGTTTACCCACACAATAGTTTAATAATATTTCATTAGACTCTGCCATCTGGTGGCTGATTTTATACTTGAACTGGAGACACAGCAGATATTCCAGCTCAAAGGATCATCATTAATCTCACTAATGTTTAATCGTATTAGGATTGGTGCCGTTTATTCGGATTCCATTAAGCAGAAATACTCAGGGTGCTGTTGACTATTAATATAATCCTTGTCCATCTGTAGGAAATAGATGAGCCCGAATTAACGGGAAGAACATAGGCATATTTCTGAGACTGTACTTACCGAGTCACATCTTTCAAACTATCCTTCTGAGTGTGTTTTAATTAATTTGACTCACTATTACTACACACTTTACTGATTCTTTCCAACTATCCGTCTAAGTGAGATCTGATTCACTTTGAATCGAAACACATCGCTACTCTGCACAACTACAGCTTGACTCCTCTTGATAAAAACATAAGAAGTCCATTACAGTGAAATATACAGATTTCCTTCAAATGTGAGAAACTTTCATTTAAAATGTAATATATAAATGTACGTTGATGTTAACACGAGCGGTTTGTGTTTGTTTATTAAAGACTCGTCCAGCGCTAGAAGAACCAGAGACTGGTTTACGTGATGAATCATTCCATTTATACTTGAATAATGTCTCCAAGCTGCAGTTAGCGTTAGCCTGGCAGGTATATATTATTAGAATATATTACTGAAACAGTGTTAACTTGAATAACGAAGGCTGCGGTTCACTCTACAGGTAAGTATTTAAAGACTACACCATGTTGTTCTATGCGTTTTGTTCACAGAGAGCTTTTTAGTGAAGCCGTGAGCTGCTGAATGATTTCTGAGTTTTTAATTTAATCTCTGATGATGTACCAACAAGAACGTGTTAAAAATATCTACTGAGGAATAAAAAGAAATATATATAAAACTATAAACACAGAGATTGACCAGGTTTATGAATGATAAATGACCTCCTCTTACAATCTAGGGCTTGTAAAAGATGACAAAAGTATCATATCATGATATTTTACGGCATTTGTAAGATATACAAACTGCCAGCAAAACGGCGGTGTTGAATTTAAAGATTTAAAAAACACTTACTGCATTTTGAGGGGAAAAATAAATGAAGTCTCTCAGTTCAATGTTGTATCAGTTCAATGTTGCATCAGTTCAATGTTGCATCAGTTCAATGTTGTATCAGTTCAGTGTTGCATCAGTTCAGTGTTGTATCAGTTCAGTGTTGTATCAGTTCAATGTTGTATCAGTTCAGTGTTGCATCAGTTCAGTGTTGTATCACTTCAGTGTTGTATCAGTTCAATGTTGCATCAGTTCAGTGTTGTATCAGTTCAATGTTGTATCAGTTCAGTGTTGTATCAGTTCAGTGTTGTATCACTTCAGTGTTGTATCAGTTCAGTGTTGCATCAGTTCAGTTCAGTGTTGCATCAGTTCAGTGTTGTATCACTTCAGTGTTGTATCAGTTCAATGTTGCATCAGTTCAGTGTTGTATCAGTTCAGTGTTCTATCACTTCAGTGTTGTATCAGTTCAATGTTGTATCAGTTCAGTGTTGCATCAGTTCAATGTTGTATCAGTTCAGTGTTGCATCAGTTCAGTGTTGTATCAGTTCAGTATTGTATCAGTTCAGTGTTGTATCAGTTCAGTATTGTATCAGTTCAATGTTGTATCAGTTCAGTGTTGTATCAGTTCAGTGTTGCATCAGTTCAGTGTTGTATCAGTTCAGTGTTGCATCAGTTCAGTATTGTATCAGTTCAGTGTTGTATCAGTTCAGTGTTCTATCACTTCAGTGTTGTATCAGTTCAATGTTGTATCAGTTCAGTGTTGCATCAGTTCAATGTTGTATCAGTTCAGTGTTGTATCAGTTCAGTGTTGTATCAGTTCAGTGTTGCATCAGTTCAGTGTTGCATCAGTTCAATGTTGTATCAGTTCTGTTCAATGTTGTATCAGTTCAGTGTTGTATCAGTTCAGTGTTGTATCAGTTCAATGTTGTATCAGTTCAATGTTGCATCAGTTCAGTGTTGCATCAGTTCAATGTTGTATCAGTTCAATGTTGTATCAGTTCAGTGTTGTAACAGTTCAGTGTTGTATCAGTTCAATGTTGTATCAGTTCAATGTTGCATCAGTTCAGTGTTGCATCAGTTCAATGTTGTATCAGTTCAGTGTTGTATCAGTTCTGTTCAATGTTGTATCAGTTCAGTGTTGTATCAGTTCAGTGTTGCATCAGTTCAATGTTGTATCAGTTCAGTGTTGTATCAGTTCAATGTTGTATCAGTTCAATGTTGTATCAGTTCTGTTCAATGTTGTATCAGTTCAGTGTTGCATCAGTTCAGTGTTGTATCAGTTCAATGTTGTATCAGTTCAGTGTTGCATCAGTTCAGTGTTGTATCAGTTCTGTTCAATGTTGTATCAGTTCAGTGTTGCATCAGTTCAGTGTTGTATCAGTTCAATGTTGTATCAGTTCTGTTCAATGTTGTATCAGTTCTGTTCAATGTTGTATCAGTTCAGTGTTGTTTCAGTTCAATGTTGTATCAGTTCAATGTTGTATCAGTTCAGTGTTGCATCAGTTCAGTGTTGTATCAGTTCAATGTTGTATCAGTTCAGTGTTGCATCAGTTCAGTGTTGTATCAGTTCAGTGTTGTATCAGTTCAATGTTGTATCAGTTCAGTGTTGTATCAGTTCAATGTTGTATCAGTTCAGTGTTGCATCAGTTCAATGTTGCATCAGTTCAATGTTGTATCAGTTCAGTGTTGCATCAGTTCAGTGTTGTATCAGTTCAATGTTGTATCAGTTCATTGTTGTATCAGTTCTGTTCAATGTTGTATCAGTTCTGTTCAATGTTGTATCAGTTCTGTTCAATGTTGTATCAGTTCATTGTCATTGTAGCAGCTCATTGACCACCATGTCATAATGAAACCCATGTCACAGTGAACTGAATGATCTGAGATGATGTCTTTTGCTTATTTGTGTTAATGCAAAGTAGATGCACACACTGACACAATTTATTGATTAAATCTTTATTTTATTGACAATTAAAAATACAAATACATCAACATGTACCTTTCAATTCATGTTTGAATTGAAGTCATCGCAGTGAAGCTGTCTTGCAGTCTACATGTACATCATCTCAAAGAGGCTGTGAAACCTTCCGCTGCACCTGTACATCGTGTCCACGAGGCCGTGAAGTCTTCCACTGCACCTGTACATCGTCTCCGCAAGGCCGGGAAGTCTTCCGCTCCACCTGTGCATCGTCTCCGCAAGGCCGGGAGTCTTCCGCTCCACCTGTGCATCGTCTCCGCAAGGCCGTGAAGTCTTCCGCTCCACCTGTGCATCGTCTCCGCAAGGCCGTGAAGTCTTCCGCTCCACCTGTGCATCGTCTCCGCAAGGCCGTGAAGTCTTCCGCTCCACCTGTGCATCGTCTCCGCAAGGCCGTGAAGTCTTCCGCTCCACCTGTGCATCGTCTCCGCAAGGCCGTGAAGTCTTCCGCTCCACCTGTGCATCGTCTCCGCAAGGCCGTGAAGTCTTCCGCTCCACCTGTGCATCGTCTCCGCAAGGCCGTGAAGTCTTCCGCTCCACCTGTGCATCGTCTCCGCAAGGCCGTGAAGTCTTCCGCTCCACCTGTACCTCGATGCAACGAGGCTGTGACTTTCTCTCGATACATATGCCATCGCAATGAAGCGACGACTTTGTTCTGTCTGTGCGTACGCAGCGACAATGAAGCGAAGACTTTGTTCTGTCTGTGTGTACGCCGCGACCATGAAGCGAAGACTTTGTTCTGTCTGCGCGTACGCCGCGACCATGAAGCGACGACTTTGTTCTGTCTGCGCGTACGCGACAATGAAGTGACGACTTCGTTCTGTCTGCGCGTACGCCGTGACAATGAGCTGGTAAGTCATTCTCGTCCACATGTAACTCACCACTATTAGTGTTTTTCTCTGTCCTGTTCTTGATGTGAACAATTTGATGTCTGTGAGCCTTTATATACTATTACCCAACCTATTATCATATTAAATGCTCGAACTTAAAATGTAAATTAATGTTACGTCATAACAAGTAAACTTATACAGTATCTTATGTGGGGCGTCCCAAACAGTACGTTTTGTGTTTGAGTTCAGTGTTGCTGGCACTTCGCTCCCTCAACATCATTGACATAATACAACAATACTGGAGACGCCGCCGCACTTACAGAGACGATCCTGAACTGACAGAGACGACGCCGCACTTACAGAGACGATCCTGAACTGACAGAGACGACGCCGCACTTACAGAGACGATCCTGGACTGACAGAGACGACGCCGCACTTACAGAGACGATCCTGAACTGACAGAGACGATGCTGAACAGACAGAGACGATGCTGAACAGACAATCACAATGCCGAACTGACAGAGACGACACTGAACTGAATGAACGATGCCGAACTGAATGAACGATGCCGCACTTACAGAGACGATGCCGAACTGAATGAACGACACCGAACTGACAGAGACAATACTGAACAGACAATCACGATGCTGAACTGACAGAGAGGACGCTGGACTGAATGAACGACGCTGAACTGAATGAACGACGCTGAACTGAATGAACGACGCTGGACTGAATGAACGACTGAACGACGCTGGACTGAATGAACGAAGCTGAACTGAATGAACGACTGAACGACGCTGGACTGAATGAACGACTGAACGAAGCTGAACTGACTGAACGACGCTGGACTGAATGAACGACTGAACGACGCTGGACTGAATGAACGACTGAACGACACTGGACTGAATGAACGAAGCTGAACTGAATGAACGAAGCTGAACTGAATGAACGAAGCTGAACTGAATGAACGAAGCTGGACTGAATGAACGAAGCTGAACTGAATGAACGACGCTGGACTGAATGAACGACGCTGGACTGAATGAACGACGCTGGACTGAATGAACGAAGCTGAACTGAATGAACGACGCTGGACTGACTGAACGACGCTGAACTGAATGAACGACTGAACGACGCTGGACTGAATGAACGAAGCTGAACTGAATGAACGACTGAACGACGTTGGACTGAATGAACGACGCTGAACTGAATGAACGACTGAACGACGTTGGACTGAATGAACGAAGCTGAACTGAATGAACGACTGAACGACGCTGGACTGAATGAACGACGCTGAACTGAATGAACGACTGAACGACGCTGGACTGAATGAACGAAGCTGAACTGAATGAACGACTGAACGACGCTGGACTGAATGAACGAAGCTGAACTGAATGAACGACGCTGGACTGAATGAACGACGCTGGACTGAATGAACGACTGAACGACGCTGGACTGAATGAACGAAGCTGAACTGAATGAACGAAGCTGAACTGAATGAACGACTGAACGACGCTGGACTGAATGAACGACGCTGGACTGAATGAACGAAGCTGAACTGAATGAACGACTGAACGACGCTGGACTGAATGAACGACGCTGGACTGAATGAACGAAGCTGAACTGAATGAACGAAGCTGAACTGAATGAACGACTGAACGACGCTGGACTGAATGAACGAAGCTGAACTGAATGAACGACGCTGGACTGAATGAACGAAGCTGAACTGAATGAACGACTGAACGACGCTGGACTGAATGAACGAAGCTGAACTGAATGAACGACGCTGGACTGAATGAACGACGCTGGACTGAATGAACGACGCTGGACTGAATGAACGACTGAACGACGCTGGACTGAATGAACGAAGCTGAACTGAATGAACGACGCTGGACTGAATGAACGACGCTGGACTGAATGAACGACGCTGGACTGAATGAACGAAGCTGAACTGAATGAACGACGCTGGACTGAATGAACGACTGAACGACGCGGGACTGAATGAACGACGCTGGACTGAATGAACGACGCTGAACTGAATGAACGACTGAACGACGCTGGACTGAATGAACGACGCTGGACTGAATGAACGACGCTGGACCGAATGAACGACTGAACGACGCTGGACTGAATGAACGACGCTGAACTGAATGAACGACGCTGGACCGAATGAACGACGCTGAACCGAATGAACGACGCTGGACCGAATGAACGACGCTGAACCGAATGAACGACGCTGAACTGAATGAACGACGCTGGACCGAATGAACGACGCTGGACCGAATGAACGACGCTGGACCGAATGAACGACGCTGAACTGATACAGCAACAATGAATTGGGTCATTCCATCTCAAGTGGTCCGATGCAGGCTGCTCAACTGTTTTTAATTTTTCTTATTTTACTCAGTTTAACTACGATGGCCATCTTTGTGTCATGGCACACAACACATTTTTGGTTACACAGCTGTTTTACGGAAACGTCAATATCCTAGCTCCTTGGAACAAAATCTGATCTCTATGTATCATATACAGTGTGTGTGTGTATATATATATACACAGCTCAGAAGTCACTTACTGCTTTTTATTACACACAAAACAACACCACCGCTCTGTTTATGACACTGTTCATTTGTAAACACCTGATTGAACACTGTAATTCTATATCTGGATAACACATACCAACTGTACACCTGTACCAACATGATAGATCAGGCTGGTTCTTCAAATATGGCCCTCGAGGTCCACTGTCCTGCCGAGTTTACCTCCCATCTCAAACTCACAATTTTTACCCCCCAGTTTTTTTTTAAATTTAACTTCTCATCCCCATAAAAAACTAAAAGAAGTCTCAAACCTGAAATGTTCTGCATGCGCATTATACTTACCCAGGTACCCCCTAAAAAATTAAGACTGAGACTCGAACCCTTCCCATTATAAATTGATGCCAAAAGTGGAACCGTGATCAGTCTTGAGCATTACAATTGGTCTTAAGTTCTAAAGAACAAGAATGCGCAAAATGTTTATAAATGTCCATATACGTTGTAATGCGCTCTAGAGATCAGTTTTTGTTCCAAGGAGCGAGGACCATCCTGAGCCGAGATATTGAGGTTTCCGTAAACAGCTGTATAACCAAAATTTGCTGTGTGCCATGACACGAAGATGCCCGTTGTAGTTAAACAAGTAAAATGAAATTTGAAAATGATGGTTTTTCAATGCCAATACACAGAGGTAATCACTCACAAAACAAAAACAAATTTAAAACCGTCCAACGACCAACTTTGCAAATATTGGACCACTTGAGATAGACTGACCCAAGTGAAACAAGCTCACCTTTTAGCAGTTCAGTTCAGTGCAGTGCAGTTCAGTTCAGTTCAGTGCAGTTCAGTTCAGTTCAGTGCAGTTCAGTTCAGTTCAGTGCAGTTCAGTTCAGTGCAGTTCAGTGCAGTTCAGTGCAGTTCAGTGCAGTTCAGTGCAGTTCAGTGCAGTTCAGTTCAGTGTCAGTTCAGTTCAGCTGTGTCTTCTGTCGGGGTTATGTTGACCTCTTTTTATACAGCTCTGAGGAAGCTTGCCCCTGCGCTTCACGACATGTGCCTTAACCTGACTGGTGTATTCAGTATGCCGAGTTAGGACTTGGTGGATATTCATTGGTTACCTGTTACCTGAAGAGCCTATTATTGGCTGAGTGAGCCTCGTGCTAGCTGCGTGATCAGAGCATGCACAGAGGATGAGTTCCGCTCCACCCATTTCTCTTATTCTCTTTTCCCTTTTAGCAAGCAAAACGAGTTGTTATAGAAAAGACCGTGTTTAATAATTTAGACACAACATTTGTAGTAATATACTTTATTAGTATCTAGTAGACACCAGTCATTCAGACATTCTTCTGAATTCTCCTTCAAATTTAGGCCTATATTCTGGGTGTTATTTAAGGCTAATTGTGCTAATCGTCCTACAAAGAGACACAAACCATATTAATAACCTAAAACACTACCAAGTATTTTAGCTTGATGGCAGAACGTACGTCATTCCAAGTCTTCCATCATGTAAGCATCATGCACTACAGTTTACACTTCCCAGAAACAAGCAGAAGGTATTGGTATAAGTTTAGTGTTATAATGTAGGTGGGAGAAGAGTTATATGTAATATAAAAATATGTAACAGAGGATCATCTGTATATATTGACAGATTATGCTTTAGATATCTAATATAGTCAGCTGCTTCATATAAATTGTTGAAGACTTGAGAATATTTAGCCTACACAGAAGGTCAAGCCAGCAGTTTATGTTCTTTTATGTGTATATGCTGGTCGGTGAACAAGAACAAAAATGATAAATGTCTACATTCTAAAGCAGTGTGTTCAAAGGTGACTGCAGCATCACACCTGATGCAAATCATGTCTCATGAAGAGACCTTTTGCATAAACAAGAGTTGCTTCTGATTGGTTGGAACGAAAACCATTACCATTTATGGTAAAAACTGGACATACCACGTCCACGTTAACATAAAGCCACTGTGAAAATGTCATCTCATTTCCTCCTTCTGCTTCTTCTTCCTTCTATAAAGCAGCTCTCTGGTTCTTCTAGCGCTGGACGAGTTTTTAATAAATAAACACAAACCGCTCGTGTTAACATCAACGTACATTTATATATTACATTTTAAATGAAAGTTTCTCACATACAGCACCCTGAGTATTTCTGCTTAATGGAATCCGAATAAACGGCACGGATCCTAATACGATTAAACATTAGTGAGATTAATGATGATCCTTTGAGCTGGAATATCTGCTGTGTGTCTAGTTTGTGTTTCTACACGAATACAACAGACAGCAGGTTCAAACTCATGCTTAGAGATTATTTGTTGCCTGCCTCCTGAGCAAATTAACTTGTGATAGGTTTTATAGTGCAGGGGGAAAATTGTTAACATTTTAACTATTTGTTATGAAACATATTTCTAACGTGGCTATTCACATGAAATGTAGACCCGACATGGGTGTTAACTCAATAAAGCTACACCGCTAAAGAAATCATAATATACCAATCCATAAAAAAGTTATGTGCAATAAAGTGGAATGACACAGGAATTAAGTATTGAACAAGAAAAGGCAACTAAACAAGCTGATTCCACTAACCAGTTCTCCTGCCTGTGCTAATTAGAATCAGCTGGGTTAGTGCATGATGGTAGGTTAGTACGTCCACTCTGTGGAAAAGGGGAACCCACCTCTGAATACAAGTAAACAAATCATTTGTCACCAAACTGTCGCGCAAGAAACATCTCATGATGAGTAGAAGCAAAGCGCTCTCCAAAGAATTACTCCCAAATGTTCCTTTAAGCACCATTAGGCGACTATCAACCGGCCACACGCAGGAGCTCCTCGCAAGATTTCTGATGTTTGCGACAGAACATTTGGGGAAGCCTGCAGATTACTGGGAGAATGTAACGTGGTTTTAATTACATCATCTCTTGTTAACTATACCAAACACTCAGAAACCAGAAAGCTGAATGACACTTAAGCTGTATGATAATGTTTGATCGCAGAAAGAAGTGAATCAAATGCTCAAAACAGGTACATTGTGTATGTACGGTACAGATAGTTTGAGGGAAACTACAGCTGGATCACTACACCACCACTACATACACTGCAGATATACATTCATAACACAGGTTTGAGTTTGATTCTTACTCAGGTGTGTGAAGGTAAACGTACTCCACTACCATATGCAGAGTCGTTAGTTTTTATATTACTTAAAATTGTGCATATTTTCCTTTTTTTTGGACATTTCACTCACGTATGTTAAAGAGCACATGGAATGTCCATGTGTAGGAATACTATGAGTGAAAAGAACATTTAAAAAACATGTTCCAAAATGAACAGTCAGCTGTACTTAATGTTGGTAAATGAGCAATATTCTCTACAATTCACTCAGTTTAGCGCTGTTGTGTGATCAGCTGATTTCAGAAGTACAGAATCTGTCTTCAAAATCCACAACAAAACTCCCACCAAGTTAAACTACGGTGTTCATTGGAGTCTTTTTTATTGTAATTTAATTGAGGATTTTGTGCAGAACATTTAGCGAAGACAAATAGTGTAGAGAGCAAAAATAAATTCAGGATATTACTTAATGTTAAAGTACAGTAGCGGTCTAAAGTGACTGGAGATGATTTATATTATTATATATGGAGGTTATATGATCTTAAATCTACTATTTTCTTAAACTGACTGTCGATACGTGTGGACACAACGCAGGACAGATTTATCATCCTGCCTCATCTCACTCACATCAGTACTGTTTTGAATGGAGCCTTGGTAACCAGTCCCAGTAAAAATAAACCTTTGTGCAATTTACACGTATGTAAATGATTTCGTGGCACGCAATACCTTCATACGCATCTCAGAAAGTACCTGAAATACCTCCAACACACTGATTAAAGACATGTTTAGTCAGATTCCTTTGATTTGCTGCTTTAGTTTTATTTTATAAATTATTTTAGTTTTATTTTGTATTTGTCCTTTTTTTCATTGTTCAGATTTAGCCGAGACGAGGTACAGTATTTCGATTGACGCGTGTTTTTTAAATGTACTGTATAAATAAAGGTGACTTGATTTGATTTGAGATTATTATTAGTTCTTGGGGTTTTTATCTTTAATTATGATCTCTGTTGTTTGTTTATATTTATTTATTTATTCATTTTCATGTGATTCATTTTCATGTGATTCATTTACTGATTTGCTTCTCTTTAAATCCAGGTTTAGACTGTGATATTACAAAGGTCTTTCCAGATTATTACTCGCCACACTGTATGAGATAACCCCAGTAAAATTGCCTGAATTCTATAATATAACTTGTTCACCATGTTATGTTTAAATCCTCTAAAAACAGATTTGCAACTGAATAACATTACTCTGTTCCAATTCACATCCTTCAAAGAATTGGCATGTTTTGTTTACTTTCACAATTGCCACTACTGTATTTGAGCTAATTCTTGAGTTTTACCGCATCCTATGCTGTCTTGTAATTATTATATTTTAGATGAGCATTATAATAAATTCATTCACAGTTTTTTCTTGTTATACTAACAAAGGGAAACAAAATTAAAAAGTGGGGACTGTGTGCTCAGATTGGAGATGATGGACATACTACATCCAACCTCAAGTGCTGGAATGTTATTAGACTTCCTCATAAGCCATGGCTGGTCAATAACACAAGACAAGTTTTAACACAAGGTTGCTCATAAGTGTGCTTGGTACCAGAGCACCTTGGGTCAAAGGTCAATCACTGATTTTGTGATAATTGGGTGAAGGGAGGGACAGAGCTGACAACTGATCACTTGGTTGTGAGTTGGATTTGTTGCACGTTGTGTCGACTAGATTTACCTGATTAACCCAGCAGAGCCTTTCAGGTTGCTTTGGAGCTTCTGGGTGAGAGCGGAATTTAAGCCCCACCTCTAAAAGGATTATCTTCCTTGTCTGAGGGAGATCAGGGACAGGAGTCTGAATGGACCGTATTCAACTCCTGAATTGTAGCAGTATCTGCAGAAAAGCTGTGGCAGGAAGGTTGTCTGAGCAGTAACTCTAGGATACGCTGATGGACACCATTGTCTATGGAAGCCCTCTAGCTGAAGGAGACCTTCTGTGTAATGCTCACTGAGGGTTCTCCTGATTCAGTTAAAGTGCACAGAAGAGTCTGAAGGGACTTGGGAAAAGTTCTAGAGGCCTTGGAATACGACTTTCAGGTGGCCACAAGTTATTCTGGAAAACTTTGGTGCCTCAGGAAACGGAAAGAAAACCAAGCAGAAACTTGGCTAAGCAAACTAGGGAAAGTGCGACCTCTACTGGCGATATTGTTGAGTTACAGGAGCATTTTTTCTTTAAACACTCCATTCAGGAGACCAAGCCAGAAATCTCAGGCGTTTTGGTTACTAGATCAGCAGCACCTGACAGTTTCTAATTCTTTTTGATTTTCCTCTTACAGCTTTTACCCTCGTCTTAAATTATAGAGGTACTTATAAAGTCAGAAGCTTAATTGAATCAGTACAACTGGCCTCTGTCACAGTGTGGGGAAAACTAACACTTACACAAAGATATATAGTGTGCAAGTTTTAATACATCACAAAGAATTGAGTTCTCATTCCCCTTTGTTCTACTACCAGAGGAAATCCACCCAGTGGATGTTAATGATGTATCTGTAGAAACAGCGATGCGAGTGAATACAAGACAAAAACATCTTTCAAGACTTTGATTTTATTCCATAGGAACAGTTACACTATTTTCCAAACTTCCAAAAGTTCAGCTCAATGGATCACGGGGTACATTTTCTCCTGTTAGAGGTTTGGGGTAGGCTGGGGATAGTGTGTGTGTGTTAGGAATTACTCTTCCTCCCACTGCGAGTTTTCTCTTCTTCCTCGTCCGATGAGTCTCCACCATATGGAACGAGACCTAAAGAGTCTGAGGAGATCTTCAGCTTCTTCACCTCCTTTTCATCTGAGAGAAACAAAACAGATTACTATATTAAATCTGGAGCACAATCCCACGGGCGGACAAACGAGTCCAAGTGTGCCCAAGTCGATCTAATCGATTCCAAGATTAGACCTTTTTGACCCGGTCATTAGCTGGCTCATGCGCTGTATACATTTCTCCTTGGTTGCCTATCAACAGTGTTCTCAGTCTGTGAATAGTACCATTGGAAAACAGAGGAACTCCAAAGCTCACATTCTAGTACGCTTTAATAATGTTCAGTCTGTATTAGCGGAGCAGTATATAGTCCGGTATAGTTGTTCTGGAGACATGCATTGCGGGTAAAGTGTTTAATTTAGGTGTGTGTGTGTGTGTGGGGGGGGGGGGGTTCATACCAGTGTGTGTGAGAGCAGGTTCTTGTCTTGGTCTCTTGAGCGGTGCTGGGAGCGACACCACAGGAAGAGCTGGAGGAGGCATCAATGTCCTGTACAGAAGACACACTGTTGTAGTGTGTGTGTGGGGTTGAGTATACATACAGTAGTGTGTAGATGCAGTGCTTACCCATCTGATTTGCCGACATCATTATCAGTGCTGGACAACACAGGCTCTTCCACTGGATCATCTGCTTTAGGCTCCTGTATTAAAACCAGTTTCATTAATAATCACTTATTAAATTGATTACAATATAATAAGAGAATTCAAAATGCATGTCATCAACCCACAGCCCACGGTCTGATCATCCAACCCAACTGAACACACCTCTCTCAACTCCTTTCCTCCTTCCTCCTCTTCACTCTCCTCTATGAAGTGTCTCTTTGGGCTGGAAACACCGGACGAGTCGTTTACAGCAGCATCTGAGCTCTCCTTTTCATCCTAACACACACACACACACACACACACACACACACACACACACCCCATCAACACCATGATGGAGACATTAACTGGTATTTAATAAAGAACACTAAGCTAGGAGAAATGAGCTAACTGACATGATTCAGTAGCAGCTCTCAGATGAGATGACTTCATGATGACTTGGTTAACCTTCAGTGTGCGTACACTACTAACCTCCAGTATGAATGAAGTGGACTTGCGAGGACACACGGGATACTGCACCATCTGAGCACTGTCTGCACCGTCTGCTCGACTCCAGTAACTTCCGGTCGCAGGGTATGATGGGTAAGCGCTGGGGTAGCCGTACCACGACTGGCTGCTGTAACTACTGCTGCCGGTGGATGAGTATCCGTGAGACGGGTATGCTGCTACAACACACACACACACGAACACATGACTATGAACAAAAAATGCAATGTGTGTACAATTAATATAATGACCTAAACAGGAAGTAACAAATATACACACACACAACAGTAAAAGTGGAAGTATTACCTTGTGTGGAACCTGTAGCTGTGTACACGGATACCATGCGCGAGTGTTCAGTCCGCACCTGCAACAAACACCAATCAGAGTTCACACCACTATCACACAACCCTACATCCATCACAACCTTTCAGTGAAATGTTTGCAAAGGTCCAGGTTATTTTATAACGCCCACCATGAGTCTGGGACTGAAGCAGTAACACTGCCACCTTGTGGGCAGCCCCAGGTGTAACATCAGCCCAGCAGAGGACGTTCAGGTGCTTCCAGACATCATTTATTGGTCAGTGTGTCATACCAGCTTATATCGGCGTTCAACTAAAGCTCATAACTCAGAATTTCTCATCTCTGACTAGGAAAAAAACCTCGTAATTCCTACTCATAAAACTGGGCAGATCTCTTCAGCGTGACGTCAGATCAAGATGTCTGCTCACATCACCAACAGACAAGGTAGCACTTCTTGACCTTTAAATGAGTTATACTGTACTACATTATACAAAGTATTAAATACTCCAAGGTTAAATCTTAAACCTTCATAGCACAAACACACACCACGTAATTCCACGTTCTGACTTCTGAGTTATCAACGCTACACTATAGGGTTTACAGAAAATTACAAAAAGACTAGGTTATGTTTATTATTGCCCAAATATTGTTCTTAAAAGGTGCAATAGTCCATATTTATTTCTCACTTGTACAAATAACCTGGGGGGGGGGGGGGGGGGGGAACATTCAGAAAAGTGCGTCAGAGTCCGTGTTTGTCTGCCATTTTATTCACACTCCCGATGCCCCATTACTCCGCCCGTATCTCGGTCTGAAATCGGTACGCGCCCGGAACAGCGCCACTCCACCTACTCAACCGCTAGAGACCTAATCGTTCCAATTTGACAAATCTTGGCTAATGCACTTTTAAAATCAAACCAAAAAGGTACCACATGTAACAAACTAGTCATTTATTAATCTGATTTTAAAATGTTAACCCAAGACCTGAAATCTGAATCATTACAGATGTCCCAATTAGTGAAGCGTATCCAACGGTTCCACTGGACAAAAGGTCTAATTTTCAACGAGGCTAACTTGGATAAAGGATCAATAAAATGTTTAAAGGAAGAATAAAATGAATCCCCACCGTCTCTAGAAGGCTCTCACAGAGTTTCTTGGCTGCTTCCAGGCCGACGGAGTTCGGGTGGCTACGAGAAACACGTTCATTGTTAAACAAAGCAAGACGTTACATGTATCCTAACTCATTAAACGCATGGATAGTGATTGTGCTCGAACCTCAGGTCAGATATGAGCGTGTGATGTAAGCACACCTGATGTAGAGGTACAGGGGTTCAAACGATTCTCTTCGCGAGGCCTGTTCGATGTAGCCCGAGCCCTTCCCCCGCAGAAAGACGCGCGCCCCGGTCTCCGTCTGGATGTGCTGCAGGTACGAGCCGCTCGGTCCCTCCACCTTCTCGTTCACGCCGAAGCCCGGCAGGCACTGCTCCAATCCTACAAATAGCTTAGTGTGCACAAAACTCTGCAACCAGCACCAGAGGTACAGTGATTACACACTACACCCTTAATCTACTAGAGCTCTATACACACTGCACTAGCCCCGCCCACTCCCGTAGCAATTCTATACAAGCAACAGATCTTTCAGAATGAAGTCACTGGATTGGATTCACGCTACATTGTTGAATCTACACTAAATAAAACGAATAACTGCTATGCTACTTCTGCTAGCTACAACTTTATTCACTCGTAACTCCTAAAGTTTCATAAGAAGTGAAAAAGGAAATCAAATGTTGCTTTCAAGTTCAGATTTATTTCAAAAGCATGTTAAACATGTTAGCCGGACAACAGCATGACCCGGCTCCGTGTAACGGTGATCAAGAGTTTAGTGGGAGAGGAACGGCCTCTGGTCTGGAGTCAGCTAGTGATTAAAAAGGTTTAAAGTTCACCTTGGTGTTCATAGTTGTTTCAGGAACAGCAAACAAACTACTGTTGCTATTGACAGTCTTCAAAACAGCAGCACCCGCCAACCCTCTCCTGTCGTGATCGATGTGAACGTGTGTGTGTGTGTGCGCGCGTGTGTGTGTGTGCGTGTAAGCAGGAGCAGTGCAGGCCATGATCTCTGCAGATCGGCCAGTTTCTCCCTGCTGATGTTGATTTAGGAGGTGGGTATCAGCAAGAGCCAAATGATCTCCACTGGCCTCGCCTTCATTAACCTCCACACACACACACGCATGCATGCATGCATGCAGTGTTCCAATACCGCTCTCAACACACCCTCAATCCATTTCCCCTAACACACAGCGTGTTTAGGAGTGGACCGAGAGTGCTAATCAGCTAGCCTGGGTGTTTGGAGCTTTACTTTGCTAAAATTCAGTGTAGCACAGGTGCCTCAACCAAGCGGAAGTGCACGAGGGCGTGTTAGGAACAGGATTGGAGCACGACCCGCACTTAGCCCTAGGGTTAATAATGCGGTACCTACCCCAGCGTGAGGAGGAGGGGGTCTGTGTGCGGGCGTTACGGGAGCGTTCGGGGGGCGTGGCGTAGGGAGATGTGGCTGCGGGGGTACGGAGGGTCGCGGGGGTTGGGGGTAAACAGGAACCGGGGGCATTACAGCCGGCTGCAGGCCCCCTGACGCTCGCAGCACATCCTCAGAGATTATTTCTTTAATCCGCATCACGGCCTCTGAGGAGAAAGCAAACGATCACATGAAATAATCCCTAAGCATGACGGCTCCTTTAGTGTCTGCGTTCATTACAGTACAGTTACACTACGATTCGACATCAGACATGAAACACGACGTGAAAGGACGTACTGTTGACTTCGTCCTGATTGCGTCCCTGAACGTGTAGATACAGAGGACGCTCTCTACAACAGGAGACACAGTAAGAGAGAGGGATTATTACAGTGAGTGATATGATGGGAGATGAATCAGAGTCAGTATGTAGCACATACACACCCTCCTTTGTAGGTGGGCTTGTCAGCATCGCTCAGGTACAGGCCTTTAGTGGAGACCAGCGCGCCGCTGTACAGACGAATCTGACGGCAGACATTTTGTACGAGTGATGAGTTAAATGACAATATTTTTGGACAGAGCCTCCATTTTATTAGCATACACAACACACTATATCTTGTTTCTCACCAAGCTGACAGAATCGAGAGCGAGAGAGAGAGAAACTTAAAAGATGTGCAGCTGAGTGAACACACCTCCTCCTGCGTCTTGTTTTTGGTGAGCAGATTCCTGCAGTTCACAGGAACATCATTAATATCCACTTCTGTGACAACGATCTCCTCACTGCCGACAGGTACAGGGGCACTGGGAGGGGCCTACACAGACACACACTTCAAATAAGAAACAGTGGCAGCTATATAATCTAAAGCTAATCAGAGTGAAAATCTTGAGATTCACGTGCTCGGTTTCGTATTAGCGTAATTCTCAGATTAGATATTAGCTAACTGGACTAGACTCTACATACTCAACACACCGCTTTATTTTTCTTCCTAAAGTCTCTGTATACATTCAATATGACAGAACAAGATGAAAGCACAGGTACAGGAGTGCTTAAAAGTTTGTGAACCCTTTAGAATTCTCTCCCTCTCTCTGCATAAATACGACCTAAAACATCAAATTTTCACACAAGTCCTAAAAGTAGATAAAGAGAACCCAATCAAACAAACGAGACAAAAATATTATACTCGGTCATTTATTTATTGAGGAAAAATGACTGTATTTATGCAGATATGCACAAACTTCTAAAGGGTTCACAAACTTTCAAGCACCACTGTACATGTTTGCTTTCCTGAAGAAACCTTGGACCACAGGACAGGTCTGAGGAATCATTCGAGATGATAAAGTGTGTGCGTGTGTGTGAGAGAGAGGGCGAGAGGGAGATCAGTACCTTACTAGGTAAAGGCTGCAGTGGTTTAAGTTTTCCTTTAGCCATTAACATGGCGTTCAGTTTGGCAGCCATCGCAGCGGCCATCTCCACTCCTCCCTGTGCTGGGGCGTCTGGGGCAGAAAGAGCTGGAGAACCTGCCCCGGGTGTAACAGCTGGACCCGGGGTCACTGAAGCTGTCTTGTTAGCTGACACATTTCCCATAATCCCCTGCAGCAGGTTCGCTTTGGGCTTGGGTTGATCCCAGCGACTGTTCAGGCACCTGAAGGGGAATATGGAGATGATGTTCGAGTTATATTACTGTGTACAACCTTAGGGTTAATCCAGAGGGGGGTGGGTGTGTGTGTGTGTGTGGTGCTAGTAGGCCGCAGTGTTAGTCTCAGCAGCACTCGGCCTGTTCAGCCCCACAGCTCTTTATTATAGGAGGTTAGTATCAGCGAGTCTCTAGTACTCAAAGAGACTGCTTTCAGACCCTCCATTTTATTTGGAATTAGCAACGGCTAATATTTATAACCTAGCTAACGAACCGTTTGATTTGCCCCCGCTACCACAAATTAATGTATATCTTTTTATTGTTAACTTAATCAACAACACAAATAAACATTAACTTTGTAGTAAAGGATCGACTTTATTATTAAGAGATTAAGACTTCCGCAGTGTAACTAGCTAGCTCAGTAGCGTAAAAGTAGCGAAATGCTAAGCTAACTGAACTAGCCGGCTTGGAATATAACAAATTTATTTATTTTAAATAAACACTGAAATATACTTACGGCGTCCCCGATGCCATTTTGTGTTTATTAGTATTTTTAAAATGTATTGATATAAACCGTTAAAGGTTTTCTCGTTAAAACATAAAACTCCAAAAAAAAAAAAAAAACCGTCTTCACATCAACTGTGTTTTCTCTTCAGAGTTAGCCGCTGCGTTTGGGCCTAGGTCTTCGCGCATGCGCAGTTTTCACCATCCGCGCATGCGCCTTGCGGTTTGTTTGTTTTTTTTGCGCATGCGCAGGGTGGAGTAATCGCTAGCGAAATGTTTCGTTAATAAACAGCAACGTTTCACTTCAGAAATAAATTTTAAAAATGCCATATTAGCAAACACAATAGTAACAAACACATTAGTAACAACAAACAGGGTACCTAAGATATTTATCACTGTAATCTGTCACTCTGTGTGCTTTGTTTATGGAGTGATGTTGTATAGTAGTGCTAGCTGACGTGGCTTTTTAATATATTCTCACCCGGACGTTCAAAAAAGTTGTAAAAAAAAAAATTAAAATCCTCTACATTTTCTCCAAAGTCTCTCTACAGTTTGTTTAGACCTACGCAGACCACAACTTTAAAGGCTTGTCTTTATTACGGTCGCCACAATATCAATATAAACTATTCCCTGCTGAAAAAAGACCCCTCCTGGAAACTGTAATGGTTTTAATGGTTATAATAGGAATTCTATTGGGTTTTAATGGAAATTGTAATGGTCACTGTGGATCTATACTGGTCATTTGTTGCCTTATAATTGGGTGGTATGTCTAGTGGATACCATTAATGACCAACAGTGGTTTTAATGGTTAGCTGATGGTTTGTAATGGTATTTGTAATGGAAACCATTAGAATTTCTGTGATGTTTATCAGCAGGGATGTTTGATATGTAAATAATAAAAATTCCACATCATGCTGTTATAAAGTAAAACACTGAACAGCATAAGGTAGTGTTATGAAATGAAGTTCTCACCCAGAAGTTGATTATTTTCCGACAACAGCACATCCCCAAATGTTTTATTCCTCCTAGACCACAGCAATTTACCAGCAATTCCAAATTTATTTATTAAACGACAGATCATACTTTATATCCATTTACAGCTACATGTCTGTGAAACGAGTGAGTTCCTGTTGTCACTTACATTATAGCAGCTATAAACACTCGTTCCCTCACCATCCCTCTGTTTATTCTCTCTCTCTATTCCCTCTCTCTTCAAGTTACAAAGACAAAAAAAATGCAGCTTGTCATGTTACCGAGAAACCGTAGAGAAGTGTAAACTCTGTCCTGAAGATGTGGGAAACTTAAAGTTACAGCTTTAACTCTGACTGTTACACAGTGCTGACACTGGAGATGAAACTTTTTTTTACTCCGTTGACGCGGAGCGTCCGCTGTACACGCCCCTGTGAATGAGCTGTTACTATAGAAACGATAACCTATTAGAACGAGAGCATTAATATAAACCTGCGTGACCGTCAGAGCCGCTGTTATAGAGAATTAATCAACACCTTCTGACCCCATCACAGTCCAGAACTCCAGTGGGATAACACTGACTGAAAGTCTAGTAGAAACACAAGGGTCTATGGAGAAGCCTCCAACAGCGTGTCTCTTTTAGAGAAAGTGGAACCATTAACCGAAGGAACCTCAAGCATGCAGTTGATCAGCCGAGACATGTTCAGTGTCTAAAGTTTGCCTCTTTAGATTTGCACTGGAGCTACAAAGCTAACTTAGCTAATGAGTAATGGAAGCATATAGACACCAGTTTATCACTGTGCAGGTCACCTCAAAAGTCTTCATTTGTCTCAGCAACACTGTTTGGACATAATGTTTCATAAGTGTGTGAACTTTTCTTGTGTGAATCCGAATCCCATACAAGCTCCACCTTCATTCTTTAGGCCACGCCCCTATCCGAGTCTGATACTGGAGCACGAACTCGGATTAAAGAAAGTAATACAGACACTAAGTGAGAGAAAACTCCTTTATATTCTGCATTTCAGAATAAAATTTTGCTTTACACCTTTAACATGTCACACAGATCCATGTAGCTTCATCATCATCATCGTCGTCTTCGTCATCGTGACCCATCACCATCCTCATCTTCCTCCTCGGCTGCTGCTCGTGTTTTTTCCAGTGTAAAATTCAGAGTCTATACAAAAATATGGAGCTTTACTCAGCGTTCTGTAACAGCGGTGTGTTATTACAAACGTGTCCGGATGTCCACTGCAGTGAGACAGGTGTCCACCGCAGTGAGACAGGTGTCCAATGCAGTGAGACAGTGGGCTGTGCTGTATAAATAGCGTATAAAATAAGGCAGTCTCTTCAGTAGGATAAACCGGATACAAAAACCCTCGCCGGGAAAAAAAATCATTCAAGTCCAAAACACGGTTCACGTTTCACAGATTCTCGCCATGCTGCAACACTCTGCCTTCCCATGAGGCTCTGGAGACACACACGCGCACACACGCGCACACACACACACACACACACACACACACACACACACACACACACACACACACACACACACACTCCATCGATCGTTCACATCTGATTAGGCATGTGCCGATATCAAATTCATATCATAATAAACGCCTAAACGTTTAATGATGGTATTTGGATCAAATCAGGACCCTACTGGAACTACAACACTCTGTCTGCCAGGTTCTTTAAACAGAAAGAAAAAGGAACAATAGAAAGAAATAAAAAGAAAACAAAACAGAGAAAGAGTGAAGAAATGAAAAACGTAGACAGAAAATTTTATAAAATGATGAAAAGCAAATAAAAAAACCAAAGAAAGAAAGAAAGAAAGATCAAAAATAAGAGGAAATCAAAAGAAAAACAAGAGAAGAGAATTGCCTTCTCTGAGGGACACACACCTGCTGCTCTCACAATCTCCTAACTAAGGCCCTTTAGAGGAGAACCTTATCTCTACACCTGCACAGCCTCCTCCTGAATGATAATTATTAAAGATACTATTGTGCGTGTTGAATAACGTGATATATATCGTCTATCGATCGGCACATGCCCAACCCTCTACAGTGCAACAGGAAGTAACGCCGTTCCGTTAAAACAACAGACACCTTGATGGTAATGACATGAGTCGCAGGATTATTGTTCGTGCGTGTTAATCAGCTTTGGCTTCTGAGATTCATCGGTTTAGCTACAAATCACTCGCATCATTAACGATTAGTGTAGAACAACAAAGAAAAGAACAAAAATAAATACAAACAGACAAACGAGTGAACGGGTGAGTAGAGGATCAGAGTGAGGTGGGATGATCTTAGTGTTTCCTGATGCTCTTCACACACACACACACACACACACACACACATACGCACATGCACACACATACGCACACACACACACCCTGTAAAGCCGTGCGCAGGAAGGCCACACATGTAGTCCGAGTGTGTGTTCATTTACACCAGCAGGGGGCGTCGAGTCTCACACCATCATAAAGTCCAGGTTTAGAGAGAGACGCTTTTATTTAGTCCATGAGAGAGAGAGACTGGAGACGGAGCCGTAGTGTTCACTGAGTGTGTGTATGTGTGTGTGTGTGTGTGTGTGTGTGATGATGAATTACTCCGGCGGTGGTCTCAGGCTGTGTAGTTTGCGTTCGTCCAAACCTTTCCAATATTTAAAGTTGTTGTCTAAATGCTGCATGAGATTCGGCAAATCAGCAAACGCTGCAGGGAAACAGAAGAGAAAATATTAATACTGATCACACACACACACACACACACACACACACACACCTAGCATACATGACACTCGCATTTTGTTCGTTGGCCCTCACTGGTTTGTAGCTTGTAGTTAAGCTTCAATGAACTAAGTGACTCACTGACCAACTGATTCAGTCTCTGACCGACCGACCGACCAGTTCACTCACTGCCTCACTTACTGACTCACTCACTAAATTCCTGATCAACTGACTGACCGACTCACTGAATGACTGACTCAATCAGGGTCTCTCGCTGTGAGTGTCTCACAATGAACAAATGACTCACTCTCAGACTGTCTCACTGAATGAACAACTGTCTCACTCACTGACTGACTGATTACACACACAGTATATTATATATATATGTGTGTGTGTGTATGTGTGTGTGTGTATATATATATATATATATATATATATATATATATATATATATATATATATATATATATATATATATATATATGTATATGTGTGTGTGTGTGTGTGTGTGTGTGTGTTTACCGTCCCAGGCGTCGAACATGTCCGTGATGAAGTAGTCAATGAAGGAAATCTGGGATTTGGGAATGCTGCAGGTGTTCCGGTCAAACACGGGCATTACCACGGGCAGACCCTGTCTTTTCTCTTCATCCGTCTTCACACACACACACACACACACACACACACACACACACACACACAGATTCCATAATTCATTAACAGAAGTAAGCAACACACACACACTATACTAATAATTACTACTATTATAAATGTTTAGTATTCTGTACACACAAACTTTACCTTCATGTTTCATTATTATTCCTCAGACACAGTATACGATATGACACAGTGCTGTACACCGAGTATACACTACACTACTGTGCATAATATACTGCACACTATACTACTAAACTTTATTATACAGTATAGTCTGTACAGTCTGTTCCTTCCTGTGTGAACACACACCTGAGCGAAGTACTCCTCAGAGATACGCCCCGCCCACTCGATACAGAGCTGCAGCGGCCTGCAGGGGTTCGAGATGTCAGCACACTTTATCAGCATCCGCTTCACCAGCATCCGGTTCTCCGCCACAGTGAGGATCCCCTTCACATCGTCATCACTGTTACTCTGTTACACACATGCGCGCACACACACACACACACAATAACGCTATGAACACTCCAACATGAAATGACCATCATCACAAAGAAACATTACAACTGTTTGAACTTTGTGTGTTTTGGACACTTAAAAATGTGTGTGTGTGTGTGTGTGTGTGTGTGTGTGCGTGTGCGTGTGCGTGTCTCACCCCATTTTCCTCCAAGGCAGCAAGCGGTTTGTTGATGCTGTTGACGAATTTGTTGACGTGTTCAAAGTGTTTGGTCATTTCAGTGGCGAGAACCATGTCGATGATGGCCTGCCTCAACGTCCGGTACTCGTTCCTGTGTGAACAACAGAATCATCGCCATCATCATCATCATCATCATCATCAATCCTCTTTGTAAACGAATCCGACTCTCTGCGAATGAATCCGACTCTCTGCGAATGAATCCGACTCTCTGCGAATGAATCCTACTCTCCGCGAATGAATCTGACTTAATTTGAGTGCACCTGATTCACTTTGAGTGGACACTTTAAAGCATGAACGTGTGTATCTGTGTGTTTTATGTGTGTGTGTGTGTGTATACAGTATACCTCTCCATGTTCTTAAAGATGTTGCTCTTGTCGTCCCGTGTGCTGAGCTGGAAGGCGAGAGCGGCGTGGTGACTCTCCAACACGGCTGTGTCGTTGTATAAGATAGCGAGGTCACTTCCTGCGTTACACAGGAAGGAATTTGTTCGTCCCGGGTGATCGACGTCGTGCACCGTTGCCGCGATCAGAGCCGCTACCTCATCGATCGGATCCAGACTTTGCTAAAAATCAGAACGAGAGACAGAGCGAGTTTTCCAGCTTTCTGTAGATGTTCGCACCGTTCACGAGAACAAACCTGACTAAGAGTACAGAGTGCGTGTGTATACCTTTACATGCTCCTTGCACAGGAAGTAGGCGGTGGCGTGCAGCACGTCGGCGGCGTGGGTGGAGTTATGGTACGAGTTGCTGGCGTGATAATTAGCCTCGATGACCTGCAGCCACGAGCGCAGCGTCGCCTCCGAACAATTCAGGAACTCACACACTCCAAACCGTGAGAAGATCTTTAGCCCCAAATACGTGAGCGGCCTGAAGGGAACAACACAGATGTTTTATAAAGTGTGTCCGAGTGTACGTCTGAATATTTTACACCACGACACCGTCCACAACTCCGACTGCTTTTATTCTAGACTACATGAAAACTGGAGCGAACCATTTCACAGCACACACAGGGGTGTTCCTCTACATTCTGGGACCTGGCTATCAAGCAAAGAGTTAAATGATGGATATGATATTACAGATTCGATCACAAGTTAACGTTAACACCAGGTCAATGTCCTTCATAAGGAGATGTAAATAAGAGAACGTGAACCTTTTCATGGTTGCAGCCTCCAGACTGAAGATGTCGAAGTCCCACGATTCTTCGTTCTCCATCGTTTGCGCGACTCGAGGCGGGATGTCGTTCAGAGACAGAGGCGTGGTCAGGTGACTCGGGATGTGATGCGGCTCTGCGACAGACAGACGAGTTTGGGTGCTTCAGTGGTCATTTGAACTTGTACTTCATACTTCAGTGCACAGTTTGCTTTAACAATAATGTATAACAATACAGATATGCAAATTACATTAGCATAACCCCGCCCACTCATTAAGTTAATAAAGATGACTGAAGGCAGTAACAAGGACTTACGTTTCGCTGAGAAGATGTACTCGTTCCCTGATAGCCTGCGCAGCCCATCCTACATAACACACACACACACACACGGATTTTACAAGACAATTAAAAATACACTGTGCGACTACTAGATTTTATACAGTATGTGCTACTTATGCTACAAAGTGTGTACCATGCTTTCTTTGCTAAAAGTGTACTACTACATGGTGTATCTCAGTTAACCTCATCTACCCCAGCTCTACCCTCCTACCGTCATTAGCCCCCCAACAAGGTCATTAGTGTGTGGGTCCTCGTCCTTGGTGCCGAGTTGAGGCGAGTAGAGTTCTGTCGTTCTGAGAATCTCCAGCACTCGGTCCAGAGCCTCAGCCACCGGCATCGGACTGCTCTCCTGAGCCGCGTTAATGATGTTTATCACCTAGACGAACAAACACACAAGATGTTGGTTGAGAAGCTAGATGGAGAATGTCCTTCCCTGGAGCACCACGTGTTAACAATCAACACCATGGCTGGAGAGCCACACCCTAGAGACACACTGACCATCTCCACAAACACAAACGTCATGCTGAAGCAGATGGCACACATGCAGCTAAGAATTCTCCCTCCTTTTCGGTCTATTCCAGTAGGAGGTGTTTGAGAACATAGAGAGCAGAGACCTTTACGGTTGGACATCAATATCTCTACATCAAAGCCTCCTATTTGGCATGTTTAACCAAAATAGTGCTCGTAGTACAGGAACCCATACTGGAGACTCACAAACCACAAATTTCATGTCTGTCTCATGGTCTTGATCACCTACACCAGCTTCAGTGGTGGCTCTGGGTTATTGATCAGAAGCTTGGGGCTTCAAGTCCCAGAACCACCAAACTGCCAATGCTGAGCCCCTGAACATGGTCTTAACCGTCAAAGAAAACAAAGAAAACTATTTCACTGTACTGTAATGTATATGACAAATAAAGGCTTTGTTCTTCTTCTTTAAGCTGAGAGTTCCTGGTAACCCATCAGGGTTATGCTGAAATAAACCCTCCACCCCTTCACCCTGCGAAGGGTAGTAACTAAGAACGCCCAGTGCAGAAACCTCC
>NC_071258.1:36118661-36213661 GCF_023375685.1 Ictalurus furcatus | reverse complement strand
CTCCGACAGGCTGATGTCCTAACAGCACCCTGACCTCGTACTGGATGATACTAATATTCACTCAGGACTTATTTAGTTATTTAATCTATTTATATCCAAGTTTTCCCCCGGGGTTACATACAGGTTCCACCATCACTGAGAAACATCAACATCTGGAAAATTTCAACTTCCGAAGTTTTTGCTGTTTATGCAGGGGGGAAAATCCAAGCAAGAGAGTTAAACAATTTCAGATAAAAATGCGAAACTTCAACATCACATGCCAGCTGGTGATGTCATAAAGGGGCCGGTTACAGCAGCTGACCAATCAGCAGCTTCGCTTCAAGTCACATTCCACAGAACTGCTTTTTGATTAAAATCCTGACACACACTCGGTATAATCACACACTCTCGTCTGGCGGCTCAGGGATTCTGTTTCCTGAACGATTCCGTCAGAGCAGCTCGATCCAGATTTTACAATCACAGAAATTAACGCCATTAAAGGAAACGCCGCGATATTCAGAGGAGCTGAAAAGTTTTAAATTACCGCAGATTTTCTGCAGATTCGGGCCGAGATGCGTCACGTGACGTCATCCCAGGCAGTTAGAGACGCGTCACGTGACGTCATCCCAGGTAGTTAGAGACGCGTCACGTGACGTCATCCCAGGCAGTTAGAGACGCGTCACGTGACGTCATCCCAGGCAGTTAGAGACGCGTCACGTGACGTCATCCCAGGCAGTTAGAGACGCGTCACGTGACGTCATCCCAGGTAGTTAGAGACGTGTCACGTGACGTCATCCCAGGCAGTTAGAGATGCGTCACATGACTCGTCTCTAACTGCCTGGGATGACGTCACGTGACGCGTCTCTAACTACCTGGGATGACGTCACGTGACGCGTCTCTAACTGCCTGGGATGACGTCCAGGCAGTTAGAGATGCAGAATGCACGTCATCCCGATGTGCATTCAGCCAGAGCCTCTTCGATTCACGTGTGTCGAACACGAGTACAGGTAAAAGCTCTCAGTTACCAACAAACACCACTGTGAAAGACCGCGCACAACTATTTCACCAATTCAAGTAGTTTTCCACAAAAAAGCACAAAGAACTCTGCATATTACATCACAAACTCACAAACTCACAAACTCACAAACTCACAAACTCTGAGCAAAGCTGCAGCAGAATCAAGCGATTTTTCCCCACAAAAAAACTCGAAAATCCTGTACGGACTTTTTATGGACGGTTTTGTTCCTGTGCTGTACGGATGTTTTACCGCAGTGAGCTCAGGATTTGTGTGAAGTCACCCCCCCCCCCCCAAAACAAACAAACACAAACAAACATACATATCATATATATATCCATATATACATATATATATATATATATATATATATATATATATATATATATAAAATAAACCGATAAAGGGGATAAAAAGTATGTAAAAGTTCTGAAACACTGGTGATGAAGTATGAAGTATTCACACAGGGGTCGAGTGGCATGGAAACTCTCTCTCTCTGTGGAGCAACATCCCACCAGAACCTCAGCAGTAAACAAAATTCCCATGAGAAACACACACACACACACACACACACACACACATATATACAATTTTTATATTATACAGCATTATACAGCATTTCTGTTAAACTCACCAGACTCTGTGTTTGTACTGAAGTGAAATCAGGAGGATGTGTGTGTGTGTGATGCATGAGTGTGTGTACGAGCTGAAACATACAGCTTCACCAAAAAATCAGTGCAAACAGGACAGCAGGGAAAATATTTCGAGGTGGGCCGACACTGCTTTACTTCTCCGATATCAGTACTGAAACTGAACCCCGGGCGTCGGTCGAGACCGGCTCTGTTTTCTGTACGATCTACTGCAACCTGCAGATTAAACACGGTTACGAACAGGAAAACTGCTTTTAGATTTGTTCTGTAACACATAAAGAGAAACAGCGGATGTCTTTTACTTTATTCGAGATATCTTCACTTGATAACCGACGAGTTTTTTGTTTCATCCCGCGGGATCCCAGTCCCGATACACACACCCCGTCTCAAGGTGGAACCTTCTGGCAAACCTTCTTAAAAAAGAAAAAGACAAAAAAGCAAACAAACAGATTTGATGCTTTCCTTATTGCACTTGCAATCCCTCTTCATTCCTGATGGTTTTAAAGTTGATTTTAAAGACACTTCAAGAGAAAATTTTAACTCTGATTAAAGGAGGTAAAAGATTTGAATGCAGGTGATTTCATCACGTGACGCTGGGATGTGACGGCATGCAGGTCACGTCGGGTCAGATTCGGGTCACGTCGGGTCAGATTCGGGTCACGTCGGGTCAGATTCAGGTCACTTCGGGTCAGATTCGGGTCACTTCAAGTCAGATTCGGGTCGTTTACACCCAAAAGCGTGAACAAGTGATGCATCCCAGCAGAAAGATCCGAACTCAGGAAAACGCAGGATCTGAGCAGCGCTGCTAAACACGTTATCAAAGCTGAGGTGACTGGAAATGACGGACGTGTGACGTGATTTTTTTCATGTGTGTGTTTCAGAAGGCGGCTGGCCTTGTCCTCCAGCTCTGTGATGCCAGGACGAGGGTTTATCTGAAGATCAGGTTCAGAAGGAGCTGGAATGCTGTCAGACATGTCGATGTTGGACTGCTGTAAAACTAGACTACAGCGATTCCACGTCTAGCATCAGGCCGGAAAATCTGTGAGTTTGATTTAGGTCTGGGTTTTTCTGCCGTTTATTGTAGTGTACATTTATTAATTTACGACTCAATCACGAGTCAGAAGCAATGTTTATCCTTTTTAACATCCTGTAATATCCCTATAGAGCTTTATTTCAGCAGGACAGAGTTTAGCATAGCTAGGGACAGTGTTGTTCTGAACCGAGCCTCCTCTAGTGTTAACTGTACTGACGATATTCAGAGCAGGTATCAGAGCATGACGCTAACGCTAACGCTAACGTACCTGCGGATCTGGAGTTATGAGCATGAAGAATAGTGATCTGTACAGCCGGATTCAGAATTCCCGCAGTCACAGCGGGAATACGAACGAGAACCACAGGGATTCAATGAAAACCGTTATGAAACTACAGAACCGGAATTCTTAACATTCCACTAGAGAAAATGTAAACGTTCTGCTCACTACTACGCTCAGAAACATCGCCTCAAAATGTATACATTCCACGTTAAATATTCCTCTCAGGATTTCAAAATCCATTCATAATTTCAACCTTCCTCTCGGCATTTAAACATTCCACTCAATCTTTAAGCTCGTGGGTCGGGATTTTAACCCCCTGTTCGGGAATTTAAACGCTTAGGCTGGAATTTAAACCCCCTGTTCGGAATTTAAACCCCCTGTTCGGGAATTTAAACCCCCTGTTCGGGAATTTAAACGCTTAGGCTGGAATTTAAACCCCCTGTTCGGAATTTAAACCCCCTGTTCGGGAATTTAAACCCCCTGTTCGGGAATTTAAACCCCCTGTTCGGGAATTTAAACGCTTAGGCTGGAATTTAAACCCCCTGTTCGGAATTTAAACCCCCTGTTCGGGAATTTAAACGCTTAGGCTGGAATTTAAACCCCCTGTTCGGGAATTTAAACCCTTTTCTCGGAATTTAAACCCTCTGTTCAGGAATTTAAACGCTTAGGCTGGAATTTAAACCCCCTGTTCGGGAATTTAAACGCTTAGGCTGGAATTTAAACCCCCTGTTCGGGAATTTAAACCCTTTTCTCGGAATTTAAACCCTCTGTTCAGGAATTTAAACGCTTAGGCTGGAATTTAAACCCCCTGTTCGGGAATTTAAACGCTTAGGCTGGAATTTAAACCCTCTGTTCGGGAATTTAAACCCTTTTCTCGGAATTTAAACCCTCTGTTCAGGAATTTAAACGCTTAGGCTGGAATTTAAACCCCCTGTTCGGGAATTTAAACGCTTAGGCTGGAATTTAAACCCTCTGTTCGGGAATTTAAACCCTTTTCTCGGAATTTAAACCCTCTGTTCAGGAATTTAAACGCTTAGGCTGGAATTTAAACCCTTTTCTCAGAATTTAAACCCTCTGTTCAGGAATTTAAACCCCCTGCTCTGACACAGTATCATTACTGTGCATTACTCTGATCTCAGGTGTAAGAGCATTAACACACATACACACACACACGCAGTGTTTAAATGTCAGCCCTATAATTAACACAAACTCCCTGTAAAAATAAAGCTTTTACACCATGCCATTGTGTTTATTACAAATAATTCCCATCTTTGTGTAGTACTGGTCTTTCTGGTTTTCTTTGCATCTCTCGCATCAAAACACACACACACACACGCGCGCGCTAACACACCATCTAACAGCATGATAGTGTGTGTTGTGTTCGTGTGTATTAGCGTGTGTTAGGAGCAGGAAATACTGAAACGTTCCGTACGGGAGAATTAAAAGAACAATCTTTTTTTTAAAAACCATTTAACTCTCACTGACTGTGTGTGAGCTTTAATGGAGGAAACGTGACTATCATTTAAACACACACACACACACACACACACAAAAACATGTGTAACAGCATTCCAGAGACTGAAGATAAAATCTGATTACTGATAAAACCTGCCTGCGGTTACTAAACTCCATTACAGGCATGTGGTGGGAATCGGTTATAGGACACACTACGGAGCGAGCGATACGCTAAAAACATCACACCGTGATACTTACAGATACATTACCTGTACGTGATGCGCATCATGAGGTATAATTCAACCATGTGCCAACAAGCACATTTATAAAAATTTTAACATCCAGTTTGTTACTATTTACAGGATAATTATTATTATTATTATTATTATTATTATTATTATTATTATTACGCCGTTATTATATGGCAATACTGATATATTATTATATTATTTTTTATTATTTTATTGTGATTTATAATCACAATATTCAACATACACAGGTGCTCATTTACCGTATAGAACAATATCACAACCTCAAAAACACTGAAGTACACGTTAATCCCACAACATATACAAGTAATAAACACTGTGTGTGTGTGTGTGTGTGTGTCTTCCAGTAAAATACTGAGTGATGGGAAAGATGATTATTTTCCTATAACACAAGTGTTTTATTCCTCTTACACCACAGCAACGTACCAACAATTACTATATTTCATTTATTAAAGAATGACACGTCATATTTTTTATCAGTTTATTGGTACATTTATAGTAACGAGTTAGTTCCTGATGTCACTTACGTTATAGCAGCTATAAAGACTCGTTCCCTTACCATCCCTCTCTCTATCTCTTCTCTCTCTATTCTTTCTCTCTCTCTCTATTCTCTCTCTTCTCTCTATTCTCTCTTCTCACTCTGTCTATTCTCTCTTCTCTCTATTCTCTCTCTCTCTCTATTCTCTCTCTCTCTATTCTCTCACTCTCTCTCTCTATTCTCTCACTCTCTCTCTCTATTCTGTCTCTCTCTCTCTCTATTCTGTCTCTCTCTCTATTCTCTGTGCTGAAGATGTGGGAAAACTTAAAGTTACAGCTTTACCTCTGACACTGGAGACTCCTTCCATAACTGTTACATAAACGTCTCCATGTTTATAAATGATCAGACACACGTACAATGTGGAGCGTGCGCTGTACACGTCCCTGTGAACGAGCCGTTACTATAGAAACCATAACGTATCAGAACGAGAGCATTAATAAAAACCTGCGCTACTGTCAGAGCCGCTGTTATAGAAAACTAATCACCACCTGACGACCCAATCACAGTCCAGAACTCAGCAGCGCCGTGGGAGAAATATTTACACATACCAATTATTATAATTATATTTCATGTTATATCTTTGATGTTTATTAAATTGTTTGTGTAGCTATGTGTCCAGAATGTCCAAAATAAATAAACAAACAAACTAACAAACAAACAAACAAACAAACAAACACAGACACACAAATAAATAAATAATCGAATCATGCATTTCTGCTGTGTCTTGTATCACAGTTGGCTATGGGGGAAAATGACACCTTTATAAAACGGGTTAATCATTAATTGTATTTACACATGAGAACTTTAGCTAACTGGTAGCCGTTACACTTCAGGACTTCTGCTAAGAGCTAATAGCTATAGCGCTGAACTACAGATCAGCGTAAAACCCTGCATCCTGTCTTTCGACTGCATCCGCTTCTATACATCGCACACACACACACACACACACACATACACACACATACACACACATACACACACATACACACACATACACACATACACACATACACACATACACACAGTGCAGCAGTGGCTTCCCACTGAAGTGAAAAACAGGAAATTGGATGACATTGTTGAGAGGGCAGACGTCAGTGGAGACAGATATAGAGGGTAAACAGCTTCCTAACAGCAGCACTGCTGGGACCACTCTAACACACACACACACACACACACACACTCACACACACACACACATACACAAATTCTCTGAGTCTTGGCCCCAAGTGAAACCAAGACTCATTACAACTGAAGGGTTCACACACACACACACACACAGCTAGCGCAGTATTTAGCTGAGTCTGTTTGATTCTCACGCTAACCCTGATTTCCTGATTTTGAAGTGTTGGGAATTGTTCATTATAAATGACTGTTATAAAGGAAACCTGACACATTTATTAACTTTTATGTCCGTTCCCACTTAAACATATCATAAACATCTACGAATTTAGTTAGCAACAAATTACATAGTGGTAATACTAGTTAGCTCATGCTAGTTAGGCCAGTTAGCCAGTATAATCATTAGCTGCGTTTACATGGACAACAATAATCCACTATTAATCCGATTAAGACCATACTTTGATTAAGAAACTAGCATGTAAACAGCAATTTTTACTTACCTTAATCTAATTAAGGTCATACTCGAATAAAGCTCTAATGGAATTAAGACAGGTGGAGTACTCCTGTTTTAGTCGCATTATGGACGTGTATTACAGACATGTAAACACCTTAATCACATTATGAACGTCATGTGAGAGTTTTCACCGCATTCTGCGACAGGACACGATCACACACGGCAGTTTTATGTTTTACGGCAAGAGAGTTCAGCTACGACCCAAACCGCGTACTTGCCTACTATAGACCTGTAGTGGGGAAAAATACATGCATCTCGGCTACTATATAGACGATAAGTACACAGCTTGAGACGCAGCCCACGGCTTCAAGCAGTCGTCTATTAGCACGTACAGCATGACTAATAATTAACCGCACTCAAAGCGTTCGTAAAAAATTTAAATAAAACACCCAAAACTGTGTACGGTTCCATAACGAAGACCAACTGTAAGTTGATACGTGAAATTCTGGAGGAACGTCGGACGGCGTGGCGCGGTGACGTAATGACGTGGGCTGTTAATCTAATTATGATCTATAACGTAAAACGGGAACATGACAGGAGTTTTCTAAAAGCGGCTCATGTAAACACCTTAATCACAATATTATCTTACTCAGAGTAAGGTCAATAATTAGATTACTGCTGTCCATGTAAACGTAGTCACTGTCAGAAAAACAATGAGACAGCTAAGCTAAACAAAAACAGCATAGCTGAGAGACTGTCATCTGTGAAGACTGCATTTGTTGTTAAAAAGGATAAACCAAGATGAAGCTCAGAGAGCTGTCTCTGGGAGAAAACAAGACATTTTGAAGCTGAGAAAAGAGAGAAAATAGAAGCATTGCACAAACACTGGGTATGGCCAATACAACAATCTGGAATGTCCTGGAAAAGAAAGAAACCCCTGGTGTACTGAGGAAAAGACACCGAACGGGTCGGCCGAGGAAAACTACAGCAGCTGATGACAAACATTGTGAGATCTGTGAAGAAAAACCCAAAAACAACAGTCAGTGACATCACCAACAACCTCCACAGGGCAGGGTGAAGGCCTCACGATCCACCGTTCAGAGAAGACTTCGAGAGCAGAAATATAGAGACTGTACCACAAGATGAAAACCTCTCATCAGCAGTAAGAGTCAGAAATCCAGACTGGAATTCACAAAGAAACACAGAGATGATCCACAGAAGAGATGACTTCACAGGAGACTGAAGGGAGAAACCCCCCCCGAAACAAACAACTACTGAAAGAAGCTGCAGGAGAAACCTGGAGAAGCTTCACAGAAGAAGAAACCAGCAGATTGGTGTCAGTGAGTCGCAGGAGTGATGCAGTTATTACACGCAAGGGATACACAACCAAATATGAAGTTAACTGTTCCTATACTTTTGCTCACCTAAAAATTGTGTGGTCTAATACTAAAAGTGTTGTAAGTAATTTAACACGTCTAGATGTAAATAACAGAAAACGAAAGCTGAAATCCTGATCTATCATCTCATTTCCATCTTTTGATCTCAAACTCAAATGTCTTCAGTGTACAGCACACACTAATGAATTAGTCGCCGCTCCAATACGTTCTGAAGGGACTGTATGAATATTTATGCTTGTAATTGAAAACTCCTCTCAGAAATTCTGTCAGGTTTACTCACATTAGCCAAGAATCTAGCAATAGCTGTTAAAATTATGAAAATCTTGTCAGGTTAGTGCCTTTTAGCTAGTTAAAGAGATTGAATAGTGAATATCAAACATTTATAACTAGAATGAAAAATCCATTCCTGGATGTGTCAGATTAACTCATGTTAGCTAGTAAGATAGCATTAGTGATGGATATTATAAACATTTATGAACAAAATAAATCCTCCAAAATCTTGTCAGGTTAACTCATGTTAGTGAATAATAAAGAGTTTGAATATGGGTTAAAATCCTGTCAGGTTAGCTCATTTTGGCTAGTTAGAGAGCATTCACGCTGAAGATTATAAACATTTATGAACAAAATGAAAATCCTCCAAAAATCCTGTCAGGTTAGCGCATGTTATCTAATTTTAGTCCTAGGGAGTCTTGTCTCAGTAACGTATCAACATTTCTGAGGTAAATGTTAATGTTCTGGATGGTTGTGTCTCATTTCCACTCTCACTGTGTCTGTAGGAACGATTTTGCGGTAACAGGCTAGCTGGCTAAATCATTAGCATCATTCCTTCTAACACAGTGTCTGTATGCCTCCGTTGCCCAGCAACAGTGTTCTCTTTACTTTATATGACAAACGTAAAAGTTCCATATAACACACAAAAGACACACCCACATTTCCATATATGGGTTTAAGACACACCCACTCATAGCTGATCTTATTAATATATTTAGACTCAAAAACACACTTTTGTTCAAAATTCTTGCCGGTTTTTCTAGTGGAAGGGAATCTAGACTCTCATAACTTTTCACAAAGTGATTTTTAAATATTGTAAACTTTCCACGTTCTGGTTAAAGCTGATTTTATCAACAAAAAGAAAGAAAAAGAAATGTATTTAACATGTGAGACAATAAAATGTTAAGTCACATTTACACTGTATTCATACAGTGCAAGAATTACAGTGATGTTATATACGACAATCTTCTGAGCTTAAAAAACATTCAACTCCTTTATTTATTTATTACTGAACGTGATGTGAAGAGACAGACGGAGAGAGACAGAAGGAGAGAGACAGAAGGAGAGAGACAGACAGGCAGTGATGTAAGCTGTACAGAGGGCAGTGCGGGTCATGTGAGTTGCACAACAATCTAAAGCAGCAAAAGAATGACTTTACTGTTCTACTAGTCACACACACACACACACGCCTCTCTCCCTGTCTGTTTTTCACACATAAGCACACACAAACATACACTCAAAATACCCTGAAACACACACACACACACACACACACACACGACACAAACAAGTGAGAAATAAATTCACTCCAGCTCTGACTCGGAATTAAACACGTCTTTATTGATGCTGATCAAACACTGCCTCTAATTCTGAAACAAACTCACACTACGTCTAATTCTGAAACAAACTCATGTTGCCTCTAATTCAGAATCAACTCACGTTTCCTCTAATTCTGAAACAAACTCACGCTGCCTCTAATTCCGAAACAAACTCACGCTGCCTCTAATTCTGAATCAAACTCACACTACGTCTAATTCTGAAACAAACTCACGTTGCCTCTAATTCTGAATCAAACTCACGCTGCCTCTGATTCTGAATCAAACTCACGCTGCCTCTGATTCTGAATCAAACTCACGCTGCCTCTGATTCTGAATCAAACTCACGCTGCCTCTGATTCTGAATCAAACTCACGCTGCCTCTGATTCTGAATCAAACTCACGCTGCCTCTGATTCTGAATCAAACTCACGCTGCCTCTGATTCTGAATCAAACTCACGCTGCCTCTGATTCTGAATCAAACTCACCCTGCCTCTAATTCTGAATCAAACTCACACTGACTCTGAATCCGATTCACCCTGATTTTAAATAAAGCTGTCCCTGACTCAGAATTGACCCCACTCTGAATCTGACTCCAAATCATATTCACCCTGACTCTAATTCTAATCAAATTCACTCAGAATTAAACTCACTTTAATCCGGTTCTAAATAAAAACTTATTCTGACTTGTTTTAATGTGAATGAGAGCAATTACTGACCTAATCTTTACTAATCTACACAAAAAGGAAATAATTAACCTGCAGAAACACAAAATATATTCAACGTAACAGACACTAATATAATCATTTAAATGATACGAGAACAAATATATAAAAACTTAAATACAGTGGTTCTTAAGCAGTATGAAACAGTGTGTATGTGTGTATGTGTGTGTGTCCCTTCACTATCACCTTTAGGGTATTTTTGTTCTGATCCTGATTATACCCCACTATATCCACACAAACACACACATACACACACACACACAGAGACCTTTCACAATATCCCCCCTGTTGTAGATCAATAATGATCAAAAGTGTGTGTGTGTGTGTGTGTGTGTGTGTGTGTGTGTGAGTGTGTGTGTGTGTGAGTGAGAGAGAGAGAGCTGAAATGACATCATGGACTGTGCCCCAATGTGCACTACACAGTGCATCCAAATGGTTGGTCACTTGTTGTGTTGTATCTTAATTAGCATGCTTTGTTAGCTAAATCTTGCTGGCTAGTTAAATCTTAAAACAGCCACAAAGCAAGCTAGCAGTTACCATGACAACAGCTCTCGGTCCATCACTACACCCTAAAGTGCCAGCTAGCATACTAAACACTGTGGAGTTTAAGACAACACATACTTGCTACTAACATGCATACATGCATGCATACACACATACACACACACACATATACACACACATACATACATACATACACACACACACACACACACACACACACATACACACACACACAGACATACATACACACACACACACACACACACACAGACATACATACATACACACACACACACACAGACATACATACATACACACACACACACACACACACACACTTCAGTTCGACATTCAGGTGTGTGTTTCAGTACAAAGATGGCTACGTTTAAACCAGTAAAGAGACATAGAGATTGTTTTTAAAAGCTGGTGTGTATATTCGGATCGGAATAAAAGTCACTACAGTTCAGCTGTTCTAGGTTCAAAAATGACCAGCGGCTTCAGGGAGGAGCATCACATGCTGTCTCATGATCATAAGCACAGACGCCTAAGGGAAAACACACACACACACACACACACACACACACACACACACACACACACACACACACACTTTAAAGGGGAAATTTCCTTATTGTCTGCTCGATGTTTTAATCTGGACCTGCAATCACTTTTAGGAAAATCTTTATTTACATGATGGAAAGATTGCACTAGAACCTTCTGTAAAAAATTCTACAGTGCAAAAGACATTTAAATCCTCCTCTGGTGTGTGTACTGAGTCCTGTACAACTTCTACACAGATTTATAAATTTTACTCGCAGTAACTGCATCACTCCTGCGACTGACACCAATCTGCTGGTTTCTTCTCCTGTGAAGCTTCTCCAGGTTTCTCCTGCAGCTTCTTTCAGTAGTTGTTTGTTTCGGGGGATTTCTCTCTTCAGTCTCCTCTTCAGAAGGTGAGGTGCTGATCAGTTGGGTGAAGGTCTGGTGATGTACTTGTCCAGTCTAAAACCTTCCACTTTCCCCCTGATGAAGTCCTGTGTTGAGGTGGAAGTGTGTTTTGGATCGTTGTCTTGCTGCATGATGAAGTTCCTCCTGATTAATGTTCCTGTAGACTTCTGAATTCATTCTGCTGCTCCATCATGAGTTCATCATCAATAAAGATTAGTGAGAATGTTCCAGAAGCAGCCATGCAAGCCCAAGCCATGACACTACCTCCACCATGTTTCACAGATCAGCTTGTATGTTCTGGATCATGAGCAGATCCTTTCCTTCTCCACACTTTGGTCTTTCCATCACTTTGGTAGAGGTTCATCTTGGTTCCAGAACTTCTGTGGATCATCTCTGTGTTTCTTTGTGAATTCCAGTCTGGATTTCTGACTCTTACTGCTGATGAGAGGTTTTCATCTTGTGGTACGGTCTATATTTCTGCTCTCGAAGTCTTCTCTGAATGGTGGATTGTGAGACCTTCACCCTGCCCTGTGGAGGTTGTTGGTGATGTCACTGACTGTTGTTTTCGGGTTTTTCTTCACAGCTCTCACAATGTTTCTGTCATCAGCTGCTGTAGTTTTCCTCGGCCGACCCGTTCGGTGTCTGTTCCTCAGTACACCAGAGGTTTCTTTCTTTTTCAGGACATTCCAGATTGTTGTATTGGCCATGCCCAGTGTTTGTCTCTGATAGATTTTCTCTCTTTTCTCAGCTTCAAAATGTCTTGCTTTTCTCCCAGAGAGATGCTCTTCATGTTGGTTTATCCTTTTTAACAACAAATGCAGTCTTCACAGGTGAAACTGAAGGCTCAAACCAAGAGATGATGTTTAGAGATATTAATTCTTTAAACAATCGATCTAACAAGAAACACCTGTCAGTCACACGTTCCAATATTTTTGCTCACCTACAAATTGGGTGGTCTGATACAAAATGTGCTGTGTTCTATGTAGTTTAACATGTTTACATGTAAATACCAGGAAATAAAAGCTGAAATCCTAAACTCTCATCTCATGTTTATCTTTTGATCTCAAACTCAAATGTCTTCAGTCTACAGCGAAAACAAATGAACTGGCCTTGCCGTTCCGATAGTTTTGGAGATGACTTTAAAACAATTTAAACACAAACACATTTTGAATTTTTAATGTTAAATAATATTTATATTGGTGTAGACACACGTCGAAATAATTTCCACTTGTCTTTCACTGTTCAGTCATTTCGTGACTTCAGCTGATCGTGCCTGACCTTTTATGGAGTTTTGTGGGCGTCGCTAAATGCAAATGAGATGTGTAGGGAAAAGACTGAACTTTACGAGTGATCAGCTTACATACGCGAGTATGAAGTAAATCAGCAAATCTTTTGTAAATCTGGTAGAAATGTTTAGTTCAGTTTGGCTTAGACAAACATTTACACACTTTAACGTTATTAATATTGATACATGAGGCTCGTTATGTGGAAAAGTTTTCCCTTCCCGCTGCTACAACAAAACAACTGAACAAAATTACACATTTATCAACAGAATGTGAAATGTCTTGAGGATATCCAATGAAAAAAAAACAAACATATTTTGGTATGTATACAGAAGGAACGTTAGACTCAGTCTCTTCTACACAGGTGGGTTTGATGCCATTATAGGGGAGAGTGGGGAAATTATAACAGTTGTCACTTTTGTTTTTTGTGAAACTTGTGAGGAAAACATTATGAAGCTCCAGTATTTATTTATTTTTGACACGTGATAGCTAAATTTTTCTTTTAACCAGTTATAATAAGCAAATACCATTTTTATGCTAATATCAGCGGATGTATAAAGGATTATATACTAAATCAAAAGACCAAAGGGTTGCATCAGGGTGTGGGTTCGGTTGTAACGTCTCAATTTATTATGTTTGTAGCTGATGTTTTTTACATATATACTTACAAATCATTATATTATACGGTAAAGATCTCGTATGTGGTTGTACAATGAAGCACTTTCTATGCCAAGACATTCACGTGGATGCGTACACGCTGGGCACCACATGATGCACCGACACATTAATCTCATGACTAGAGTTTGATTCACAATCAGAGTGAGTTTGATTCAGAATCAGAGTGAGTTTGATTCAGAGTGAGTTTGATTCAGAATCACAGTGAGTTTGATTCAGGGTGAGTTTGATTCAGAATCAGAGTGAGTTTGATTCAGGGTGAGTTTGATTCAGAATCAGAGTGAGTTTGACTCAGAATCAGAGCGAGTATGATTTAGCAGTGAGAGTCAAAGTGAAATTGATTCAGAATCAGAGTGCGTTTGATTCATGGTGCAAAAGTAGCATCATAGATCATACAGGTTATCAGCCATGATGTCACTTCCTTTCAGTAAGAGCAGCTCGTGCACATGCTCAGTGCAGCTCTTCTCTTGGTTTGAGGGCACTTCCTGTATCTGATCTTTACTTCCCTCAAACAGGAATCAGAGAAGCAGCAGACAGGAAGTCTACGAACACGCACACGGTTTCTGCGGCTGCGTCCCAAACCACATCCTGTCACCTACAGTGCTGTGTGGTGAACATTTGTTTAGTGAGCGATTTGAGATGGAGTTGATGTTACTCGAAGCACAAGAAGAGGAAAAGCAGGAGTAATAATCACAATGTCATACACACACACACACACACACACACACACACGTTAGCTGACCTGTCGCTCAGGCTAAAGCTAATGCTAACGCTAAAGCTAAGCAGAGCTGTGCTGCTGTGGAAATGAGTTTATTCCTGCAATCACATACGAGCGTTTGCACACAAAGCAGAACTACACAAGTGTGTCCACAGCCTGCTTAGTGTCACACAGACACACACACACACACACACACACACACACACACACACACACACAGAGCTGCTGAGCAAGGACAAGACGATTGCGCTCAGATCTGGGAAACATCACTCTCCCAAACACTTCAGTTTCAAATTTACAAACTTCCTCTCACACACACACACACACACATCTTCTCAGTTATATATCATGTTTCTCTCACTTAGTCTGTGTGTGTGTGTGTGTGTGTGTGTGTGCATGCAGGAACAGAGCTGTGAGCCAAGGCTAGATAAACCAGTGCGCTTGTCCCCTGGATCACACACACTCTCTCTCGCTCTCTAGCTAGCTCTCACATACACACACTCTCTCACACACACACTCTCTCTCTTTTTCACTTACACTTGCACACACACAAGCTCCCGCACATATACATTCATGCTCTTGCACACACAACCAAGCTCTCATACACACACCCTCACTCTCATACACTCTCATCTCTCTCTCTCTCTCTCTCACACACACACACACACACACACACAGAGAGTAATGTAGACGCAGATTGAGAACACCGTCGTCAGTCCTTGTACTCGAGGCTTATCACACACACACAGGGCCGCCCAGATGGAGTCGCGCCCTTGACTCAACACAGTAAACACACACACACACACACACACCCCAACAGAGCTTCAGTAAAGTATGACTTCATAATAATTTATAAGCTGCAGGAGAATAAAGTGTATATACTGTGATGGCTGCGTCCCAAATCACACACGGTAACACAAGACTGTAATATGTTTCTACACAGTAGTGTGTGTTTATCTTCAGCTGCACCTGTCCTGAGCTCACGTCCCAAACATCAATAACCTCACAAAATATTTTCATTACTTTTCATTTCTGCCATGTAAATAAACATTACTGTAAAATACATGTGGAAAAATCACTTCTATATTGTACAGTTAAAATACATAATCATCTACAGAACACCTTCCATTACTTTCACATATATTATTCTTTTTAATATTAAGTGGGTTTATTTATCATTTTTAACAATCAGTGTACTTGTATATTTATTGCTTTATTGTTTATAGCTTATTAACATATAAGACAACAAATCGTTTATTTTTATTATTGAAACATTTATCCATTTTAATCAGGAACATGCGCATCATTTGAAATGTCTCATTGTGTTTATAGATTCATTAACATTTAATGTTAAAGGTAATTACAATATATTATATATATATATTAAATAGACTAAATAAAATGATGAAATATATCATTATATACAAGAAACTGTGAAATACTTAGAGAAATAAAATAATCAATAATTAAAGATTAAATATTTGTATCATGAATAATGGAGTGCATTTAACACCTTTAATGTGCTTTAATGTTGTGTGTGTGTGTGTGTGTGTGAGAGAGAGTGTGTGTGTGTGTAATAAAATGGCCTTCAGATAAATGTGTCCTTCTCTGTAAAAATTGTTTATGATATAATAATAACTTCAGCCAATCAGACGCTAATCAGACGCCAATCAGACGCCAATCAGACGCAGGCTATTAATCAGTTACAAGACGTACTGCGATATTCTCTATATCACGACGTTATTATCATTTTTATTCACAAATAATTTGCTAATATACACATCGGAGGTTTACTTGTTTACTGCGTTATCATAAAATTAATCAAACAAAAATAAATTAATAAGTAAATAAAACACAATATTTCTCTAATGTATAACCATATATTATATATAATAACAATAAAATATTATAGTTTTAATCATTAGTGGTGAAGGTAAACATTTTTTATATTTTTATTTAAATATTTTAAATTCTTTTGGATTTTTTTAATCGCACAAAAAAAAAAAAAAAATTACCAAAAACACAAAAGTTAATTATTAAATATTTATAAGAAACATTATACTAATAAACATTATTAATATTAATTAGTTTTTAGTTTAAACACCGGCCCAACTATATTTCCTTCTCACACACACACACACACACACACACACACACACAGAGCACCCTGTGGGAATACAGTCTAACTAATGATACGTGGAAACATTTAGACATGAATAATGTGCGTGTGTGTGTGTGTGTGTGTGTGTGTGTATAAACACTCATCATTTACACTAATTACACTAAACACAGTAATTCAAACACACACTCTTATCCACACGTTAGTGTTTACAGGAGTGTGTGTGTGTGTGTGTGTGTGTGTGTGTGAGACACACAGAGTAACGGTACCTCAGTAACAGTGTGAATGAGTATGGACATTTAAACACACGCATGTATTCACGAGTAATGTTAATATTATTAAGTATTATAAAGAGCTGACAGGTTCATCATTCCTGATCCCACGTGACTCGCTAACCCGCTAACCCGCTAAGCAGCGCAGTCATGAAGAAAATGTTCTGCTAACTCGGACAAACCTAGCATTTAATTTGCTGGTTAGTTAATGTTTAACAATCCTTCTGGAATTAATGCTAAGCCACATTAGGAAAGAAAACACAGCTTAGCTAGCTAGTTAATTTAACTTACTAATTTATTGAATTTACCTAGCTGGCTAATTAAACTAGCTAGTTTACAAAACTCACCTAGCTAGCTAATGTAACTGCTAATGTAGCTGGCTAATTTAACTCGGTAAATTATAAGAGTTATGTAGAAAATTTACCGAAGTTTAACTTTAACTAAAGTAAAACTTAACTCCACATACATTCTTTAGCTTTGATGGGAAATTTTAAAGACTGAAATTTTATAAATGAGTCCTCTCATCCTGTATGAATCTTTCGCTCCAGAAAAACTTGCGGACGAATAGAAAGAAAAAGAATTAAAAGAGAAAAATCTTTGAGATTTATAAGAAGTACTTATAATATCTATATATAAAATAAAATATATATCAAATTTAATACTTAAGTAAAGTAGAAATCTTCCAAAATAATACTTAAGTACAGAAATGAAATACAATTACTCAACTATTTTCCACCCCGTGTGTGTGTGTGTGTGTGTGTGCGCTGAGAAAATAAAATAAATAAGTCACGTTATTTTCCCTATTTGTTTTCACACACCAGAGCACCAGCACATTAAACAGCAGCCGAAGCTAAACGCTACGAGCTAAAACTTTCAAGTTCATCTCTAGCACATTAAGCCCCGCCTACTACATGTTCATTGGTTAGCCAGGGTCGAATTTATTTACTGGACCTTCCACCGGAGTCGATCAGTTCTCACTTTCCAGACCTCTTCACTCAACAGATGTAGCTTTTAGCCCCGCCTACTTTCACGGAAGGTGCTAATTTGACTGACATCGCTGGTGGCCAATCACAAACCAGCAAACATGAAATCTTTACTCATCACAAACTGAGCAATAACTTTTAAAAACAGGATTCTGTGAATGTTCTTTGGTCCAGTCACTACACCGTGCTGCAAGTGTCACGGTGTTATTGTGACATTCAAATGTTTTTTTCTTGTCCGAAATCACTGTACAGAAGTTCGTACAACAATAATCATCAGATTCAATTCATCCTTTAAGATCCTGAAGCTTCTGGAGAGAAAGCTGTACAATGGTTCCAGGGGTGAAGCGCCTGAGGCTGAGACTAGTGCCGCCTTCAAGTCCTGTCGGAAATGTCGCACTTATGAAGTAAACACACACGAATTCTGCCGCAGTGTCGTCATTATAACAAACATCACTGTGAAAGACCACGCAGAACTATTTCCTGCAATTGCGATTTCACCGGAAAAATAAAGCACAAAAAATTTTGCCAAGTTTCATCACAAATTCTGGGAAAAAACGCAGCAAAATCGAGGGTTTTTCACACAAAAAACTCCACAAAATCCTGTATGGAAAGATTAAAGTGGTAATTATTTATGTTAACTCTTCAGCTTTTTATTTTCTTGTAGTAAAGTAAAAAAAGACTAATAATTAAAAAAAACATTAAAAAATGTCCGACCAAAACCACTTAGACACACATCATGTCGTAATCACAGACTACTGAGGCCAGAATAGTACTTAGTAGCTCCGCCCCCAGCCATGAGGAACTACTGGGGGTGGAGCCTGTTGTACTAAACTGCTGATTGGTTAAATCCTTTACTGCGGGGAGTCTGATTTAAACGCTTCTAATAACACACTGCTTACGCCAAGAAGAAAATTCCTAAAAGGCATGAATTTTTTCACTAAAAATTTTAATTATTAACAACTAGCAAAGCAAATTCAATAAAGAATTTTTTTATGTCCGGACTTCAATCCGAAATTTTAACGGAACTACGCATTTGTCGTTCGGAAGAGTTCCTGGAGTGTTAATCGATAGAGTCGGTTAAACACTGAGGCACTGAGTCTCAGCCAGTGACGCTACTATTGCTCTGTGTAATGCTAACTTAGCTCCGCTCAGAACAGACTAACTGTGAGAATATGACGCGAGGTTCAACATCACTGTCACATGTTGTGTGTATCTTACTGTTTATCTGATGCACGTTGTGCAATGATAGTGTCGCTAGCAAAAACATCCGACTAGCTACAAGTCCCTGAGGTGACGCGGTAGTGCTTTTCAAACAAAGCAGCGTGTAATTTAGTGAAACTACTGTCTATCACTCGCTTGATGAAATACTAGCTTTCGCTAGCCGCTTCTTTTCCGTGGAGTAGAAATTAGACCAAAACAACTCAACGTCAGCGCTAACAAGGCCAAACTGTTCATAAGAACAAGTACTAAGGAGTACTTCTTATGATTAGCAGCTCTTCATAATGAGCCATGTTCATCATGCATGTAGCTTCATTGTGCTTAAGCTACTTTGTCCATGTACATTGAAGCTAGGAGGCTTTAGATTAGCCGGGATTAGTCGGATGTGCACACTTGACGGTCAACGATTTTCATTATACACAGTTAGACAAGTTTACAGACAAAACGACAGAACAGAGTCGACATCATTAACACTAACAACGTCGCATGCTAACATGCATAACAACACCGTCATTACCGCTGTGTCACGCTTTTCCCTGAACACAAGGCCAAAGTTTACTGTAATGTTAGTTTATATGTTAGCCACATAAATCCCACATCCATTTGGGCACGTTGTATACATTATTCTACTACAGTCCCCTCCAAAAGTATTGGAACAGCAAGGCCAATTCTGTTGTTTTTCGCTAAACACTGAAGACATTTAGCTTTGACATCAAAAGGCGAATGAGATGATGGATCAGAGTTCCAGCTTTTATTTCCTCATATTTAAATCTAGATGTGTTAAACAATTTAGAACAGCACCTTTTGTTTGAACCCACTAATTTTTCAGTGATCATAAATATTGGAACATATGACTGACAGGCGTTTCTTGCTGCCCAGGTGTGTCCTGTTAGATCGATTGTTTAAAGAATTAATAGCTCTGAACATCTACTCTTGGTTTGAGACTTGGAATCCTGTGAAGACTGCATTTGTTGTTAAAAAGAATAAACCCACATGAAGATCAGAGAGCTGTCTCTGGGAGAAAACAAGACATTTTGAAGCTGAGAAAAGAGAGAAAATCTATCAGAGACTAACACTGGGCATGGCCAATACAACAATCTGGAATGTCCTGAAAAAGAAAGAAACCTCTGGTGTACTGAGGAACAGACACCAAACGGGTCGGCCGAGGAAAACTACAGCAGCTGATGACAGAAATATTGTGAGATCTGTGAAGAAAAACCCGAAAACAACAGTCAGTGACATCACCAACAACCTCCACAGGGCAGGGTGAAGGCCTCATGATCCACCGTTCAGAGAAGACTTCGAGAGCAGAAATATAGACTGTACCACAAGATGAAAACCTCTCATCAGCAGTAAGAGTCAGAAATCCAGACTGGAATTCACAAAGAAACACAGAGATGATCCACAGAAGTTCTGGAACCAAGATGAACCTCTACCAAAGTGATGGAAAGACCAAAGTGTGGAGAAAGAAAGGATCTGCTCATGATCCAGAACATACAAGCTGATCTGTGAAACATGGTGGAGGTAGTGTCATGGCTTGGGCTTGCATGGCTGCTTCTGGAACATTCTCACTAGTCTTTATTGATGATGAACTCATGATGGAGCAGCAGAATGAATTCAGACGTTTACAGGAACATGAATCAGGAGGAACTTCATCATGCAGCAAGACAACGATCCAAAACACACTTCCACCTCAACACAGGACTTCATCAGGGGGAAAGTGGAAGGTTTTAGACTGGACAAGTACATCACCAGACCTTCACCCAACTGATCAGCATCTCACCTCCTGAAGAGGAGACTGAAGAGAGAAACCCCCCGAAACAAACAACTACTGAAAGAAGCTGCAGGAGAAACCTGGAGAAGCTTCACAGGAGAAGAAACCAGCAGATTGGTGTCAGTCACAGGAGTGATGCAGTTACTGCGAGTAAGGTAAATGCAACCAAATATTAAATGTTCTTTACTTTCATTTTCTTCAAGACTGATCTGTTCCTATACTTTTTCTCACCTACAAATTGTGTGGTCTGATACAGAAGGTTGTGTGTTTTATGTTGTTTAACACGTCTAGATGTAAACACCAGGAAATAAAAGCTGAAATCCTAAACTCTCGTCTCATCTCCATCTTCTGATCTCAAACCCAGACGTCTCAGTAAAACACTAGCAGAAGGTCCTCGTGCAGAAGAGACGGAGCCTGACTGCATTACGGATCAGACGCTGAATAAACCTCATTCTGTGTTACAAAGTTCAGATCTACAATAAATATCCCGTAAATTACGACACGCTTCACTTGTTTCCACGGCATTAGTTTTACACTCAGCATCCAACTGGATCTCAACTGGAGTAAGCTAGTTGGTTATTTAGCTAGCTAACTATATTACTTTCATTATTGCTAAGTAAGATCCATCAGCCAATTATCTCCAACAATCTGGAAAACGGACACTTTGGTTCTGCAGTAAAGTCGGAGTGATCTGCGCAAGCGTCACCATCAAAGCAACGTCAGCCAATCGGCATGGTTAGCGTCTCCTCGACGCTAACCAGCGACGGTGATCGATACAATGGCGTCATTTTAAGGAACAAGATATCAAACATTCATCCCACGGCGCTGTTGAGTTCTGGACTGTGATTGGGTCGTCAGGTGGTGATTAGTTCTCTATAACAGCGGCTCTGACAGCAGCGCAGGTTTATATTAATATTAATGCACTCGTTCTGATACGTTATCGTTTCTATAGCAACAGCTCGTTCACAGAGACTTGACACACGCCAGTCTATATATCGACACTGCAAATAGTTTAAATGCTGAAAATATTGGCACCCTGCATTAGACAACACTGCACAAACTACAAGGGAACCGCTGGAGCTGGATCATGTGACCGTGATCTGGTTAGTGATTGGTCAGATGCTGAAAATGTTCTGCATTTTGTTGAATGTTACATTGTTGCAGAGCGACATTTTTCATGTGCGAGTATCATGCGTGTTTTTTTGTCTGAATTTTTTGGTCATCAGTTACGCAGCCTAGGAGGACGAGTGTGTGCTGACAGCCTTGACACACATAACCCTGCCTCATATTATCCAGTGTGTGTGTGTGTGAGTGTGTGTGTATGTGTTTGAGACGTGATGAATCTTTTTTCAAAACAGATTAATTCGCATTAAAGAAGGAAGATAACAAACTGAGTCAATATACACCAGGTTAAAAGTAGCACAAAAGGAATTGTTAGACTCACGTACACATGAACTGGAGTTAGTGTAGCGCTTAAAATCCTAAATCTTCAAATGTTTCAGACAAATTGTGATGTTTTGAGGAACCACAGATTTTAGCAGGAAGTGGGCGGGGCTTAGCAATGAATAAAATTGGGAGAAAATATATAGATAAAAAAAAAAAAAACACACACAACAAAGAATCCTATATAAGCGCCAGGCATGTTCCTGGCCTACACGCTCTGTGTGTGTGTGCGTGTGTGTGTGTGTGTGTGTGTGTTGCATGCGGGCTGAATGCGAATGTGTTTAATGTCAGCGAAGGGTCTATTTCGTGTGTGTGTGTGTGTGTCGACTTCGGGATTCTAGGAACCCTAAGTTGTACGTACACACACACACACACACACACGCACACACACGCACACACACGCACACACACGCACACACACGCACACACATGCACACACACATTAAATTCACATATGTTGATAATGGGTTAACATTTTATCCCGGTGTGTGATATTTTCTGGATCGGATCGGTTCTGTCCTCCTGGTTTCTCACACTCTCGGGAGCAGGCTGCCTAAGTAGGGCAGATAAAGTGCCATGTGTCCTTCTCACAGAAGGCAATCCCATGATTCCATGGGAGAATTAAAAAAAACCAACATGGAGGTCAGAAATGACATAAGAATGGCGATAAAGCATGGAGAATTTAATATCAGCACACACTCTGATTGTACGCTCTGTGTGTGTGTGTGTGTGTGTGTGTGTGTGTGTGTGTGTGTGTCACCTTGTACTCAGAGGCCTTGATGGGGCAGTTCTGGGTGTTGTTGCCCTGCGGGGGGGAGTGTGGGGGGCAGTCTTCTGACTCTTTTCCACTGTGATACACCACCCGATCCGAGATATGGATGCTGGAAGCACAGCCCATGCTTCACTCCCGCTTCTTCCTCTTCTTCTCGTCTCGTTATGTCCTCCAAGCCAGGACGCCTAGCTAGGTCTTTCTTTTTCACTCGGGTTCTCCACTCCTCCTTTCTTTTTCCGGGCCCGTTATGTCCTTTCTTTAGGTCCTCATAGAAAGCTTTTTAGGTATTAAGATCTCCAAACCAGACCAGGCACGTTATCTTTTGAACTCTTTTTTAAAAAAATCTTTTTAGTTCTCCACGTGAGGCCTCTTCTTGATCTTCTCAATTCCTCCAATCCAAGCCGAGATACGTTCTCCTCTTTTTTTAATCTTCTTCTTCTTCCCTTTGACTGGAGGCCTGTTATGTTCTCCACTTGTTCCTCTACTTCTTTTCGCCCCCGGAAGTCCACTGAGAAGGCCCTTTAGATACTCAGCATCTACAAAGTTCTACAAACCAGGCCAGGCAAGTTAGCTCTTCTCATTCAGTTCTTCTCCTCCAGCCCAGGCCTGGTCACGTTCTCCTCTTGTTCCTTTTTTAAATTTTTATTTTTACATCCACCTGGAAGGCCCTTTAGATACTCCACATAAGTTCTCCAAATCAGGCCAGGAACATCACGTTCTTCACTTCATTGTCTTCTTCTTCTCCTTCTCTTTTTGTCCTTTATTTCCCTGTTTGTATGCATTAATTATAATAATAATAATAATAATAATAATAATAATAATAATAATAATCAATGATGGTATTACTACTAATAATAATAGTAACAATAATAATAATAATAATAATAATAATAATAATAATAATAATAATAATTATAGTCTATCTTCCTTTCCCCTCCCACCCCCCTGACCAGGAAACAGATTTCCTCTCGCGCTCAAACTCCATGGAGCTCCATTTTAGATCAAACCCACTTCATTCCACATCATCACCATCACCATCATCATCATCTTCTTCTTCTTCATCACCATCATCACCATCACCATCACCACCACTCCGTCATGATGGCACTGTAACCTCCTTCTTAAAAAAAGAAAAGAAGAGAAAAGAAAAGAAAAGAAAGAAAGAAAGAAAGAAATGTGGTCTTGTAGTTAGTTCCAGGCCGGAGTTTGATCCATGTTTGGCCTTGTTTTATTTATCTGGATGTTTTGTTGTTCTTCTTGTTTGTGTTTGTTTACTCCACCCTGAAATCTGAAGAGAGATCAGCTTGTAGAGACGGAGGAGATCTTGTGCGCTTCACAGCGTTTCAACAGGCGAGAACCTTCCGTGAGCATGACTGCGGCGGATTAATCCTGCGCCTTTATTCACCCAAAACCACATTTTACACCCAAACACGCGCAGTTTCCGAGGCGGTGTGCTCGCGCGCGCGCGTGCGTCCGAGACGGACAGGGAAAAACCGTTGGTGTGAGAAGAGAAGGAGAAAAGCGCTGGAGGGAGAATCACACGGCCTCCGAGTTCTCCTCTTCTACACGCAGAAAAACGGAAAGAGATGTCGGCTTGAGGCTGTCACACTGTCTGCGGGTAACCCGCTCGGATCCGCGCGAACAAACCCCCGGTCTGCGCCCTCCACTTCTCCGACTCGACCCCGAGCGCGTCGCGGAGCGGATCAGAGCCGAAACACGGCAGAAAAGCGGCGGAATAATGGTGTTCCTCTGCTCCTCGTCTTCTCCAGTCCTTCAGCGCTGCTTGACAGCAGCAGATCCAATAAAAGCACGCGCGAGGATTGACCTACAGCCTCTACTGACGTCAATGCAAATGAGCCGCACGCGGCCAATCAGAGGCGAGCGCAGCCGGCCTGGGAGGAGCGCGCGCGTGGCGGCGGCTTTGAAACGCACACTTGGCTTTGATGTGATATTTACACAGGATTTATTTGTATTGTTATTTTTTGTTTTAATTTTCATTTCATGTACAAAGACAAAAACTTTTACACATTTATGTTGTGTACAGAAAGAAACTTTTACAGAGGAGCAAACTCATGTGGTGTGTATACACAAACTATTCTCTCTTCACAATGAGAATATGAGCCAGTAATACGAATAAATAAATAACAGATACATGTATGAATAGATAGATAACACTAGCCAACAAACAAACAAACAAACAAACAGGTACACATTCAGAAAGGGTGTGTTGATATCCTACACACTTTTTGTGTTATGATTATTTCGACACATGTCGTGTTAAATTATCCAGTACGAGTGTTTTTAAAAGAGAAATATTTCACACGAGTGACCGACACAACACGTGTTAAATTATTGTCCGATCACGTTGCGGACTGCGCTGCTGACGTCACTCTGAACTCGCCTCAAAGTGAATGTTCGATGCTTTGAGCCTCTGATCGTGATCGCGGAGGCGGAGTCCCGAGGCGAGGAAACCGAGTGAACACGGGTAAGTCAGCGTTCGTTACTGTTTGGCGTTAACGCTGCTGAAAACGCCGGGCCGAGTTCGTGATGTTCAGGCAGCGAGCTCTCGAACGTGTATTCATTATAAAACAGTGCCTCAGCGAGTGATAATTAACGTTAGCGATCGCTACAGAGAACATCATGTACTGCTCTCTCAGTGTTGCAGTTACACTAACAGTGTCGTGTGTTTATGTCGGCTGTGAAATATGGACTGAGGTTCTTCTATAATTCTCTGGTCTGTATCTTACCTGAGGCTCTGAGTTAGGGTTAGCTAGCTGGATGCTGTCACCAGTAGGGATGAGTGATGCTAACCCTGAGTTAATAACATTACTTTACCCTACAGCTCGCGGTGATGTTAGACATTCTCTTTCCTTTTTGAAAGTTAACGATGGCATAGCATTACAGCTGTTCACCGTGATGTAATACAGAGAGCGGGTTAACGTTAACTACATTTACAAAGTGTTTTAGACAAGGCAAGCTGTAGTAATTAGCATTAGGAGGATGGATTAGCGCTGTGTTTCTTCATGTGTTGGGTGAATGTTGATGCTGGGAAACAGGTGCAGACAGTCAGTGGCTAACGGAACTTAGTGGCTAGCTCAGTAATGTCGAGGTTAAAAGTTCCTCACAAGGTTAACGAGACAGAAAGAGAGGATGGAGTTACAGTGGGTTGTAATGCTTTCCTCTATCTCTGTAATGTTGGTTATATTAATTAGGTTGTGCGAAAAAAAACTGGCGGTGAGGTGCTAAAGGCTGGAAAATAAATATTCGTAAGTTAGCTTGATTTTTCTGGTGAGGCTACAGCGCCATTTTGTTCATCAGGAGAGCGGAGGTCACATTTCCAAACTTACACACTCTGGGATTCTGTAACACAATGTCTCAGTTAAAGCACAAAGGCGTTTGTCCATATTTTATATCTAACCAACACTCTTTTTCTCTTTTGCAGCGTTTCAGACGGAAGCGAGTGGGACTCCTGTCTTCAGAGATGGAGGGAGATTTGTAAGAAGATGCATAAACTCTGGGCGGGGTACACAAGGCGGGGTACACCCTGGACACACACACATTCATACACTATGTCTTTGGACTGGGGGAGGAAACCGGAGTACCCTGAGGAAACCCCGGGGAGAACATGCAAACTCCGCCCACACAGGGCCACGGAATATCATGCGCATACTAAAACTTTTGTTTTAATAAAAACTTTCAATAAAAAATGATCCAATAAAAAAAAAATCATAGAGAAAGAAATAAAAACATGATGAGGTTTATACAAATAAACTGACTACAATATGTAAATAGAAATAATTCAATAAAGTGAAAAGAAAAGTAATATAAGTTCTTTACAAGAATAATAAATGATCTGATGGTAGAAATAAATCTTTCTAGAGAAACAAACTAATGTGTAGTTCAAATAGACCTTCTGTTTTTAACAAAAAAAACTTTATACATTTATAAACGTTCTGATGATAGAACCAGATACTGTTATACACTGCCTGATCATTTAGCCATAATAACACAGAGGCTGTAAACTAGCCGTGATAAATTAGCCGTGTAGCTCGAGTGCAAGAGCGAAGAAGAAAACGTCAGACACCAAACACTAAGATTCTAAATATTCTGCCTTTAGACATTTGTTTTTATTTGATGCACTTTTATTATCTTTAGAAATGATGAAAAAAGTCTAGAAATGATTTTCCCGTTGAAAAGAGCAGAGTTTAAATCCTGGGAGTGTCAGAAAAGCTCCTGAGCAACGGTTTAGTAATTAGTTTTATTATATATTAAGGTCCTTAACCCTCGGCTGCTCAGCTCTACGCCGGGATCGGAGTCTGCCTCGGGAGTAAGTGGCTTTAGATAAAAGCGTCTGCTAAATGGATACCTGCAAATGAAAGTTGTGTAATTGTGTGTTGTGTAGTTTTAAGACAGATACACAACCAGACAAACAATGAGGTACACAATGAGGTAGGTCACCGCACTGCTCTGTGAAAGGCGTTCCCCGTCTTATTCTTTTTATTTCTGTTTGGTTAAAGGCGCACTACAGTATACAGATCAACAGAATAAAAGATTAAAGACTACAGTGTATTGTATGTTATGTTGGTGGAGTGAATAAACTCGCACAGCTCACATGTTGCACAAATGTCAGGGGTGGGGCATCTTTATTAAAGGCCACACCCACACAGCAACATGATCAAATACAATTCTTGTCAGATTTCTACAGCTTCTATATAACATATGCTGCTTGACAGAGCGACAAAGCGACTGGTGACGGTTTATTTCCGTACGTGTGCAACACAGAGATTTTCACAATTCTATGTAAATTAGATGTGACGCAGTAAAGCGACAAATCCAAACGATTGGCTCGAATGATTTTTCAGACCGATCCTATGGCGTGTGTGTGGTCTGACGTTTCTTCAGTTCACAATTTTAGCTCCTACTTGCAATTTGTTCGTACTGTTCGACTCAAAACTGGAAGAAAAGCGCATAACCGTGATTCCATCATTAAATGTGTTTAAATAAAACTTGGAAGGAAGTAGCAGAGATCTCTGGTGCCTCTGGTGGGTGTATGTAGCTAGTACAGTTAGTTTACTTTGCTAATCTGAGCCGGACACTAATACGAAGCCGAGGAGGTAACGTGAAAATCACACAACACTGATTAGTGCTTTATTGTTTAACGAGTTCGCTTTAGAATGTATTTATCGCTACTACAATTTCTCATAAGAACAAAAAAAAAAAAAACACTAGACAGGCCACGCCCACAAGTGACAACAATAGAAGGGAGTAAAGTAAGCTAATAGAGTAAGCTTAGCTACTAAATAGCTAAGTAAAGTTAACTACAAAATTAGCCACATGAGCTAGTTACAAAAGCTGTGAGGTGATATGTTAATCCACAAACAAAAATATGACTGTTAGTTCTGATACAAGTGATTCACTTACAGTTGTAAACAATTTCTATAATTATTCGCTTACATTCAACATTCAAGATTCGAAGCTTTAATTGTGACATGCGCATCCGTAGCTGGTGCTAAGCTGCAGGTTTCATTTGTGCAGGTCTCCTAGGATTCACTTACATTAGTAAACAACTCCTCCAGCGATTCACCTACATTTGTAAATGACTCCTTGAGTGATTCACTTACATTTGTAATCGACTCCTCAAGAGATTTATTGCTCAGACAGCTTGAGAATATTTTGCCACACGTGCGAGTCTCAACAGTGCCGTGAAACCACCCAGTGTCTACATCTAATAAAGACAAATCTACAACGTCACACAGACTTCCTGTTTCTTACTTCCTGGAGTTCCCCTAGTTCCCTAGTCCTTGGCACTTTGCGTTCCTGTGTGTTCCTATTTTTACTCTTAGTTATTAAAGTTCCTAACATCTCCTCGTTCCAGTCCCTCGTATTTCCCTCGTTTTCTAATTACGGTCTCTTTTAGGTTCCCAAGTTTTTGTAGTGCTTGTCCACTGTGTGTCTGTTTCCCATCATATAACATTACCCTTGAAAGTCGGAAGAGTTTCTCCAGAGGTTATCAAGTGTTGACTGGTGTTTAGCACAAGGAGTAAAATACTACTGGAAACCGGCTCTGTGGCATGTCTCCCTCAGCAGGGAGGGAGTGTGGAGTAATGGCAGTGTGTGAACCTGAACACAAGGGTGCCAATACTTTAATCGTCAGCGGAAATATACTGAAACGCACTTTCACGTTTTCATGTATCAAACTGGATACAAATGAATTTATTTGTAAATTGTTCACAGGAGCTTTTACAGGAGAAATGTGTTGTTCATGAAAATCCGGTTTGTTGGGAAAATTTTATGAATTTTTTTTTTTTTTTGCTCCAAATTAATGACTTGAAAAAAAGCAATTAAAAACAAATTAGGACAAAAGTAATTGTGCCCTATAAATGGAGGAAGAGTTAGTGTGTGTCTGTGGCAGCTGACGTGCTGCAGTGGCTGAGCTGCGTTACTGGAAGATTGAGTGTTTAGTCGTCATTTTGCCTGTTTCAGTTTTCTCTTTATGAGCTTTGCCTTTCATGGGCGTGAATGTGACGTAAAGTTGTGCGTACGGGATTTAGCAGAGTTTTTTTGTGATTGTTGTGGTCAAAAATGCTTGATTTTACTGCTGCTTTTTTTTTTTGCAATGCAATTTGTGGACATTTTTGTGCTTTTTTTTTTTGCAGGTTGAATCGGCGAAATTCCAATCGCACAAAATAGTTCTGCGCACTCTTCCACAGCGGTGTTTGTTGGTAAATGAGACCTTTTAGCTGTACTCATGTTCGACGCACGTGAATCGAAGAGGGCTTTTGGATGAACGCCCATTGTGATGATGTCACATGACACGTCTTGGCCCAAATCTGCGGAAAATCGGCAGTAATTTTTAAAAAATTACAAGCTCCTCCGAAGTTTGCTTGATTTTGCGTTCATTTCTGCGATTGCAAAATCACTCAATCCTGGAGGGACTGATAAATCAGCTGTGCGTGAACACACTTGGTAATTTATGACTGATTGGGTCTTTATCAATACGTGTGTGTGTGTGAGTAGGAAGAAAACTTGCATTTTTTTACTTTAGTAAATCTGGAAGAATTTTGTTTAGCTCAGTTTGGCTATGTAAACATTTAAGCGAACCGAAACATAAACGTGGCCCCGTCTGCACACCCAAAACCAGTCAAAGCTTGCCAAAACGTTATTTATTTATTTATTTCTGTGAAAATACTGATCTGTTTCTAGATATTTTTTCACACAAGAAATCTTTTTGCTACTGGATATCAAAATACGGCTCTACACCATGCATGTAGGCCACTAGGTAGGTCATATAGTGCTATTATATTAAACCCTATGCAGGGTGCAAACAAAGTGACTAAGAGCGAGGATGGTAGAGTTTACATGGATCATGGTTAAGAAATGGAAAATGAAGCTAAATATATTCTGTGGAGAGAAAAAAAGGAAAAAAATATACACTATAACACATTAAATCAGATTCAATAAAAATTGTGCTGCTCCTCCTAAATCTTGCAGAAAAGTTCAGTTATAAAAGAGAAATAAAGTTTACCAGGCAGTCACTACACTACTGAAGACCAATGAGCCGTACTGTCCAGTTCATTTAATTTGACCAATCAGTGATCTCTACTGTTTCTAGCCACGCCCATGCAACTCTACTTATAGACACCTCAGTTCAAGAAGGGAAGCAAATTATGCGCAGCTTCTTATGTACAGCACGGCGCACTAGCAGTTGGAAACTGGAGCAAAATACGGATTGTGGTTCATTGTTAGTGATCCGTGTAAATAGATGGAACAGCACTATCAGAAAAAAAGTGCTCTAAATTCAAAAATTTCCTAGCTTCCCGTTTTCAAGCTGGAATTTTTTTTTTTGAAATCTCCTACTTTCCTAATTCTAATACCTCCTGGAGCCCATGTTTTGTAGTTCCAGTCTCTTCTTGTTCTCTAGTTGCCTCTTTTTATTCTCTCCAGGTTCCCCTAGTTCTCGAAGTTCTAGTATCTCCTAGTAACCTAGTTCTCTAGTTACAACCTCTCTTAAGGTGCAGACCTGCTCTCTAATGGATATCTCTTTAATTCCTCGATCCTTCAGCCCGTGACCTGGAAACCTATCTAAGCCTGTCATCTTCAAGGACGTATTAACTCTCTATAGTCACTTAAAAGAAGCAAGCAACAAGGAGCTAAGAGGCTTCCAGATTACGGATACATGAGTGATTCCTATGCATAAGTCTTTTTTTATTTGAATGTGAAGAATAAATGCTCCAAATCTCCCAAAAAACACGAATGAAATTGAAGGATATGATAATAAAAAGCAGTAATACCAAAATAATAATATTAATTCTAATAATAATATTAATTAAATAAGAAAATGGAAGGGTCACCAGATACAAATAAAAACCTTGGATAAAAGTGTGGGACGTTTTAAATGTCGTAGTAGACGTTCGTATAAACGAAAACATCAACGTTGTAGTGTGTGATATAAATGAAATTGCACTGAATTGTGCACGTGCAGATTTGTTATGCCATGTGCAACATCACTAATACGTGAAGCTGCTTCAGCGTGACGCTGTAGTAAAACAAGGCAGTAAAGGTCTCCTCTCAATAGCGTGCTGCAGGGATGAGGTACTTTTGTAGGCCAACCCAGACGTTCGCATCACCCTGGTTCCCGCGACAAAAATACAACAGGATTTTTCCATTAGCTTTTGGATTATTGCAGAGAATAAACTCTGTGACCAACAAAAGATTATGATTCTCACATGTTTCGTTCATCAAGATAATCTTCACAAATGAACACAACTTTTATGACTTTTGAAGCCTAAATACAATTGCCAGAAGTAAAAAGCTAAAGTTATAAACTAAAGCTAAGTTGGAAAGTTTGAGTTGGAATAGTTTGCAACAACGCGAGTGTAAACACAACGAGCATGTAGTAGACAAGTTTCCCTGTTCGGCGTGATGACGTTTAATGTCCCTGACAACCTCCCATTCGGTCCCATTTAGCCACTCGTTAGCAACCGCCTTTTTCAAGGGACGTAAAAGCTTTTAAAATCACGAGTGGGGTATTACTGGTGTATTTTACATCACAGAATAAAACGTAAAAATATCCTGAGCTTGTGTTAACTACAGACCTTATTTCAGACATTTAACCAAAAACCCATTGACGTCGGGACCATGGAACCGGAAGTGCTAAAATGCTAACTCATTTCCAGGTTTTAAGACCCATTCCTGCACCACTCTATTTCTGTTTTCTTTGCATCATTAGAGGGCGGAGCTAAGAAAGGAAACAAGTAGATGCAATCAAAGAAATGAGAACCACCCTGTTTCACTAGTTTCACAGTCTTACTGTGCTTCCTCCTAGATTCCTAGTTTCTGGTTCTATTCTGGTTCCTCTTGTTTCAAGGTTCTTGAATCTCCCTAGTTCTCGAAGTTCTATAGTCTCTCATCATCTCACTAGTTCTTTAGTTTACTTCTTCTGTTTTTCTCCAGCACACTGATGTGTTGTGCTTTCTGCTGTTGTGGTGTAGTGGTGTAGCCTACATGTGCAGTGATCATGTATGATGAGGTTCCAGTGAAGTCCAGTAACACCCAGGGATTAGTGAAATATAGCCAAGGGGGGGTGTCATTTTTTTTTTTTTTTTTTTTTACATTTTTTTTTTTACATTTTTTCACAGTGGTAGACATCACAACCCACCATTACCAAAGTTATTATTCATTAATGAGTTATTATAGACGTTATGTTGTTTGACAGGTTCAGGAATAAACAAAGCCTCTCTGGCTCCAGTAATAAAAAAAACTAAAAGTAGTGTACACTTTTGATTAATAAGGCTTATGTTGTGCTTATAAAATAAATTTGCAATGAGAGGGTCCTTGGAATTTTATATTTTTATTTTGCTACATTTTTAGCAACAAACAACTAACTCGAATAAATAAATGTACTGCAGCATCAAGTGTTCGTGAGGCTCATCCTTCTAGAGAGAGAGAGAGATTCAGATTCTCTGTTGTTCGAACACCGGAATCGGCTCTCACCGATGTTCACCAAAAATAGCTGATTCAAAGAGCCGATTCGTGCGCGCGCGCAGTATTCATTAGCGTTTTACCTCAGAGAAAATTGCGTGCGAGTGTCTGTGGTAGGAAATTTATAAAACTTGGTATTTTTTAAAAAAGCTTTTCGGTCTGTCATTATCTGAAGTAAAGGCGATGTTAATTATTATCGCCTAGATGACGAAACCATTGTTTTAGATTTTAACATTTTTAAATTTAATATTTTAACTTTCTCCAAACTGCAGAGTTAGTTGTCAGGTCAGATTAGCAAGTTAGCTACAACCGAAGCAGCTCCATGACAAACCTAAAGTCACTTTCACTTTCAACAAGTCCTGCAAACACACATCTATTCACACGGTGCATAGTTCAGTCTGTTAAGTATATCTTCATTCTTTAAAATTAAAAATAAATTAATTAAGTATTGGCACTCTCCGTAGCTAAACTACTTTAGCTAATGTTAGCATGGTTATGACTAGCTTGTGCTGATGGTGTATGAGACTTATTTTCAGATTTTAGATCTTTATATGTGCTAAATTTGAATGTTTTTGGTTCAGGCTTTAATTATTTTAATTTTGAAAAATAGTGCTTCCTGTGTATTTAAAAAGTGAATTGTTTGTCTTTGTTTTTAGGTGTTTTATTACTGTTAGTAAGTTTGTAAGTAAGCTTTTTGTTGTTGTTGTTAAAACATGACAAAATCACACCACTATGTTCTATTTTTCACGCCCTGGTACTTTTTATACTTATCAATGAGTGGACAAGTGATCAGTTCATTGCTAAAAACCTCAACAATAAACAAATTATCACCAGAATCACTAAACACATCACACATTTTAATATAAACATGTTTAATGTGTTTGTGGGTGGAGTTTAACTTTGCTTTTTGTTACTGGAGTAATTTTCTCAAGTGCGTTAATTGAATTATGGAGTAAGGATTGGACTGATTGGAAGGTCATGAGTTCAGATCCCAGCACCAACAAGCTGCCACTGATGGGCCCTTGAATAAGGCTCTCAGCTACTTGGTTGTATGAATGAGATAAATGTAATTTGTAATATCTTTTCACTTCTGTAAGGAGTCCTAAATGTAATGTAAAGTGCATCTGGCTTTGATATCCAGCCCTCTTTCAGTCACCCAGATCTTTTCCTCTTACCATCTAGATCCAAAATCGAGGGCAGTGTTTTGATACCCACCACGAAGCTTTCTAGGGTGTTCATTTCTTAATTGTATCATGCAGTATGCTTGTGATACTAGGTTGTTTTTCCACTCTTTTATTTGTTCAGGTTCTTTAAAGTAAGTGGTTTTGTCATGGCTGTATGTCTTCATATAACCTGTAGAGGGCAGTAGAGGCTGTTATTCGTGGCTTGCATGTTAAACACAAACAGAGCAAAAGTTCAGTTTATTCTCTTTATGGTCCGTCATTTCTTTAGTCCACACTCAGTTAAAACTTTGTGTGTTGTTGGTTTTTTTTTTCCTTCAGAATTCACTGTGATCAAAAATTTTCTGTAGCAGACCTCCAGCGTGAATAAATAAATTTACATAATTATATTTAGTCATGGATACAAACAAACAATCGCAAGGTCAACAGTGAGAAGGGGAGATTTCAAAAGAACTGGAAATCATTAAGCATGGAAAACTTTTCCTGAATTATTACACTTTGTTAGTATGCAAGTTTATAATTTGTCTTCATTTATTTGCAACACTGGAGTTTTCATTTAATTGTTTGCTTTCTTTGCATACATGCAACTCGATTATTTAATGTCATAGTTGGTATAAACAAGACTAAAAATATGTAGAATATAATTAATGTTTACGAAACGGCGTCAGCACGTTATATATTATAAATATCTTGTCTTTATTATGTAGTATTTATTGCTACACTGCTCCCTCTACTGAAGAAATAATGCCATTGCGAGTAAATTATTCTAATGCATTATTTAAAGCATATATATATATATATATTTGATTATTATTACAGATAAAGATAGAAAATGAATAAGGGAAAAATCTTTCCCGTCCCTGGGTGGGCTCGAACCACCAACCTTTCGGTTAACAGCCGAACGCGCTAACCGATTGCGCCACAGAGACTTGCTTGTCACAGCTGACATACTGAATTCTTTTGAAACCATCAGCCATATGATAAACACCAATGACAGGTGAAGTGAAGAACATTGATTATCTCGTTACTGTGGCAGTTGGCAGTGGGTGGGCTATGTTTATTAGGTAGCACGTGAACAGTCAGTTGTTGATGTGTTGGAAGCAGGAAAAATGGGCAAGCGTAAGCATCTGATTAACTTTGACACCAAATTGTGATGGCTAGACGACTGGGTCAGAGCATCTCCAAGACAGCAGATCTTGTGGGGTATGCAGTAGTTGGTACCTACCAAAAGTGGTCCAAAGAAGGACAACCGGTGAACCATCGGCAGGGGCATGGGCACCCAAGCCTGTTGATGCGTGTGGGGAGTGAAGGCTAGCCTGTCTGGTCCGATCCCACAGAAGATCTACTGCAGCACACGCTGATGAGAAAAGTTAGTTTTAACATGAAAACCACCTCTTAGGTTGGTTGTAATGTTATGGCTGATCTGCGTATATTATTAATGTCTTGTATTTATTATGTAGTATTTTGTGTTTCACAGCTCCCACTGACGTAATAATGCCATTGTAAGTAAATAATTCGAATGCATTTTGTTTGCGTGAGATGTGTATTTTTAACTGCTACAGTTTCCTGTGCAGCAGTGTTATGGATTGGTTCTTTGTTTATTAAAGATAGAAAATGAATAAGGGAAAAATCTTTCCCGTCCCTGGGTGGGCTCGAACCACCAACCTTTCGGTTAACAGCCGAACGCGCTAACCGGTTGCGCCACAGAGACTTGTATGTCATTCGGAACACTCTGTTCCTTTGTAAAAGTCACGTGGTTGTTGGAACAGGGTGTAATCCACGTGTTGTGGTTGTACAAGTGTTCAAATCTGTGGCTCAATGCCTGGTAGAAAAACCTTGACAGTTATACGTCTCTGACAGCTTTGCACATCTGGATCTTAACATTTTCTTCAATTTGGAAAAAATGCTGCTATATCAGATTGGATGGAGACCATTTGGTTAACAGCAATTTTCAACTCTTGCTGTAGATTCATAGATAGGCTTTGATTGGGTTCTGAGACATTCAGGTTCTTGGTGTTGAACCACTCCAGTATAGTTTCGGTAGTGTGATTATGGTTGTTGTCCTGTGTTGTTGCAATTTCTTACTTGTATCGTGCAGTATACTCGCGATACAAGTTATGTTTTCCAATCATTTATTCAGGTTCTCTTAATGTAAATGGTTTTGACATGGCTGTATGTGTTCATATGACCTGTAGAGGGCACTAGAGGCGGTTATTTGTGATTTACATGTTAAACACAAACACAGCAAAGGTTCAGTCACTTGATGTGCTATTATTCCCGTAAGTCCACACACAGTTAAAACTTTGTCACATAATGTTGTCAGACAAATTTAAAAATTATTATTATTATTATTATTTTAATATAGATTATGGTTAGTGAGTAACCCTAACCGTTAGCATTTTAGCAAGGTACAAATCATTTGTACAAGACATATGTAGGACTTGGTTAAATTGCGACTATAAGCAAAATGTATATTTTTTATTAACAGCTAATGTATTTAATAGCCTGGAATATTAACTTTTAATTATTATATTAATAATTATTATAATAATTAAAATTATTATATAATTATAATTATGTGTTGACCATGTGTGACATGACAAATAGCAATCTTACTTTATAATCTAGCAAAACAGATTTGGTTGCATTTTTATGCATTTTTGTCTGTTTTCACAGTTAGCTAAAATGCACGAGGCTTTTTTTTACTCTGACTACACCTGCAAATAAATGTACAGAATGGTATTTAGTCATGACTACAAACAAAGGTCAACAGTGAGAACGAGAGATTTAAAAAGCGCTGGAAACCACTAAGCATGGACAGCCTTTCCTGATTTTTTTTTTAATATGTGGGTTCATAATTTATCTCCCATTTAATTGCAAAGCAAGTTATATATTATAAATATCTTGTATTTATTTAGTATTTTGTACTTCACTGCTCCCTCTACCGATAGAATAATGTCATAGCAAGTAAGTTGTTCTAATGTATATTTATTTTTGTGTTTTTTGTTGTTGTTAGTTTTTTTGTCTTGTGCAGCAGTGTTGTGGATTGGTTCTTTATTTATTAAAAATGGAAAATGAATAAGGGGGAAAAAAACCTGCCGTCCCTGGGTGGGCTCGAACCACCAACCTTTCGGTTAACAGCCGAACGCGCTAACCGATTGCGCCACAGAGACTTGCTTGTCAAATTGACCATCACCATGATATTCGTGATACTCGCCAAGCTGCCTGTGAGTCTGAATTGTTTAGTGAACACAGACAGTCCAGTGGTTGTGCTTTCGCTGCAGAAAGATGGTCGCACTGGCAAAAGGCACACGCCTCTTCTCCGTCATCTCGTATGATATGATACATACAGTATCCTCCAAAAGTATTGGAACAGCAAGGCCAATTCCATTACTTTCGCTATACATTGAAGACATATGTTTTTAAAATCAGAAGATGAATATTAGATGACAGATCAGAATTTCAGCTTTGATTTTCACATATGTACGTCTAGATGTGTTAAATAACTTAGAACATGGCACTTTTTATTTGGATCCATCCTTTTTTTTCAAGTGATCAAAAATATTGGAACATGTGACTGGTAGGTGTTTCTTGCTGCTCAGGTGTGCCCTATTAAATCAATTGTTTAAAGAATTAATAGTGCTGAATGGATACTCTTTTTTGCCATATGTTTCACCTGTGAAGACTTCATTTGTTGTTATAAAGGGGTAAACCAACATGAAGACCAGAGAGCTGACTATGGGAGAAAAGCAAGCCATTTGGAAACTGAGAAAAGGGATCAAATCTATCAGAGCCATTGCACAAACATTGGGCATAAGAATCGTAAAAGCCTGATTGGAATTCGCAAACAAAATACGGAGATAAGCAATAAAAGATCTGGAACGAAGATGAACCTCTACCAAAGTGATGGAAAGGCCAAAGTGTGGAGAAAGAAAGGATCTGCTCATGATCCAGAACATACAAGCTCATCTGTGGAACATGGTGGAGGTAGTGTCATGGCTTGGGCTTGCATGGCTGCTTCTGGAACATTCTCACTAATCTTTATTGATGATGGAACTTATGATGGTAGCAGCAAAATGAATTCAGTAGTTTACAGGAACACCCTGTCTGCAGTTTTGCAGAGAGATGCATCCAGTCTAATTAGAAGGAACTTCATCATGCAGCAAGACAGTGATCCAAAACGTCCACTACCAACACAACAAAGGACTTTATTGGGGTGAAGTTAGTCACCAGACAGCGTATAGTGGAAACAATATAGTTGGCTTTGCTGCTCCAATATTTTTGGTGGGGACTGAATATATACTGGTGAATTTTATATACAAATGATCTCACTAATAAAAGTTACTATGGCAACCAGTAGTAGGAACTCCTGCTGGCAGCTTCATAGTACAGCAACTGGAGACTTGCAGTAATAAAATTGCCACGTGTAAACCCACATTAACCCTATATCCAAACTAGCATGTGACGTTTGTCTCTTGTGGGTGTGGCCAGGCCAGAGTTTTATTAATTCTGATGATACATTTACATTTATTCACTTAGCAGACGCTTTTATCCAAAGCGACTTACAAATGAGAAAGATACATGAGATACATATTATATATATATATATATATATATATATATATATATATATATATATATATATATATATATATATATATATACACACACACACACACACACACACACACACAGGGTCATGGGGGGAAGCACACAAACGCACATTCACTACAGATAATTTAGAGATGCCAATCAGCCATGTCTTTGGACTGGAAGAGGAAACCCCTGAAGCATGGGGAGAACATGCGAGCTCCGTGCACAGGGCGGAGGTGGAAATCAAACCCTCAACCCCAGGTATCTGCTGAGATATCTGCTTATTCGTTTATTCTGGTGTGAGCGTTTACATTATTCCTCAAGCCTGCGAGAGAATGGTGCTGCAAAAGCTGGCTGATCAAATTACAGAGAAGGAGCAACACCACCCGGACTCACTCGTTATTAACAGAGATCCTCACCTGTGAACTTCTAAATACAGACAGCACATTTCAAGCCCCACCAGGTGATGACACCATTCCCTCTTGCAGTTGGAAATCAACAACTCGCTGATGACCTACCTATTTCTGCTGCAGATTTGAAAAGCACAATCACACCCCTCACCCGCTCTGACCTTCTCGCCACATAACTGCTAACACCTCCCCTCTCCCCCTCCTGTTACAGGCCCAGACAGTGTCTCACCCACCTGTTTGAAAGTCTGCACTGAACAGCTGTCACCCATCTTCATCCAGACCTTCAACAGATCACTGGAGCAGTGTACAGTCACTTCCTTCTTCAAATGCTCCACCATCATCCCCGTCCCAAAGAAAACCAAGATCACAGGAGTGAATGGCTACAGACCTGTTGCTTTGATGTCTGTGGTCAGGAAATAATTTGAGAAACTGGTGTTGGACCACCTGAAGGACATCACTGGACCCTTGCCGGACTCCCTTCAGTTTGCTTATTGAACAAACATGTCAGTGGATGATGCAGTCAACATACACCAATGTTGACTGCATCAAAATCAACACAGAAATGGTTTACTGACCACAAAATCAAGGTCCTGCCATGACCATCCCAGTCCCCTGACCTGAACCCCATAGAAAACCTGTGGGGTGAACTGAAGAGGAGAGTCCACCAGCGTGGACCTCGAAATGTGAAGGATCTGGAGAGGTTCTGTATGGAGGAACGGTCTCAGATCCCTCGCCATGTATTCTCCAACCTCATCAGGCGTTATAGGAGAAGACTCAGAGCTGTTATCTCGGCAAAGGGGGCTAGCACAAAGTACTGACTAAAAGGTGCCAATAATTGTTGCACAACTATATTTAACAAAGTGTTTTTGGATAAACATGTGTTGTGTTTGCAATTGTTTGATATCCATGAGAGCAGAGTATTTTTGTGAAATTGTTTAAACAAATGATCAAACAATAAAGACAATTTTTCACAGCCTTCACAGCTCATATTTACCGAGGGTGCCAATATTAATGCAGGTCACTGTATCTGTCCTGCTGTCATATTTGTGTATGCACCGGAAGCTTCACTCACCAGGACAAATTCCTTGTTCTTATTGTCCACTTGGCAATAAAGCTCGTTCTGATTCCGATTACACAATTCAAATTCAATCACACATCAGTTTCAAACATCCTTTTAATATTTTTTCACATTATCATGCATCAAGTCTTAAGCTATGAACATTTTTAAAATTCTTCTTTAAATTAGCCATTTTTCTATTAACCCGGCTCACATTCACACACCTCTCTCACTTCACAAGGCTCAGAGCAGCTAAAAATGTTCCCCCCGAAAACTGAATATAACAATTTCCTGTGAACACAAAAGAGCAGCGAAGCGGCACAGAGTCAGCTCTGTCAGCTCATCACACCAGCACCTCATCATTCACCTCTTTAGAAATACAGAAATGATCGGAAACAAGCAAAAATAGATGCTGGAGAATAATTATAAGAACAAAAAAAAAAATCAGTATTTTTAACACAATTTAACATATATAAAATATATTTACAGTTTGGTTGTGTGAGGATTCGTGTTAGTGCCTGTGATGACCAGCTGGGGGAGACCTCACTAAGTGGTATCTCCTCCTGATGACCTCCAGAGTCATTGACCAGAAACCTTACAACTTATCATTTTAATATATATATTGTAAGAAATTGAGTGTGTAATGATCTACTGCAAAAAAGATACAAAATTAATATTAGAATCAATTGTTTAAGAAAGAAATGTATTTTTCTGAATCATAAAAAGGAGGTAGTAACTTTCGCATATGTATTTTTTTTAATTTCCTGGCCATGTTTGTTGTCTTGGTGATGCTGAGAGCAGAACTTCCCTGGGCATTATGGGATGGCAGGGCGGACTTTCCTACAGGAGTTCTAATTCCTTTCAGACTGCTTACAATTCGATTTCCTCTTCACAAATTGAAAGACTGTGATTTTACTTCTGATGATTGAATGGCGATTAATCTTTGTTGTATTTTGGCACTTGGTTGGCTCATTGATCTCTGGAAATCAAACAAGTCTTTAATTTAAACTCTTGTCACTCGTTTTGCATTGGATTTGTGTGTTTTGTTTTGTTTTGTTTTGTTTTGAAATGAGCTGTAGCTTACACAGTTCCACGAGCCAGAAACGCAGTCGTTATTGAGATCGTGAGTGAGTGTCTGTATTTGCGGAAGCTTGCACATGCACTGCTAAAAAAAAATAATGAAAACATTTTGTAAAAATTAAGACTTATTAACTGTTACAGTCAGGTCTAAACTTCTGAGTGAACTACACAGTGACAGAATTAATAGTATAAAGTGGAGACAAATCTACTTCCATTACAGATGTTTTTTATTAGTGGAAATTTTTTAACTGTTGAATTGATGGAATTTTTAAAAGCTGTAATTATTAGCACACTCAGACTTTAGGACCTGACTGCATACCGATTATTAATCGTTACTGCTGTGTGAATGTGAACTCAATAATAACTGTAGTTTTCTGGCAGGTTTAGTGGAAATACGACTGCAGCATTCCTCTGCGTCGGATGTCCGTGGTCCAGCAGTGGAAACCTCCGCCCAGGGAGTTAGCGTGACGAATGCTCACTTTAATCGTCTTTATACCTGTTAGAAAAACACATGTAAATATGAACTAGTACAACATCTATACTAATGCTCTCCTAAAAGCTCCCACTTGAATTTTTTATAGTGGTTTACATAAATATTATAATGAGGAATGAGGCGGTGTGCTTATTAATTATTTCCCTGAATAATTTTTCTCTCCATCTTGCCTTCAACGCTGTCCAGTTTCCCAGTCCCTGCTGATGAAAGGCATTTACACAACATGATGCTTCCACCACCATGTTTCACAGCGGGAACAGTCTTCTCAGGGCGATTAGCAGTGTTGGGTTTTGTGAAAAGGCCAAAATGTTTGAGTCTCCAATATGTATTTTGGCAAACTCCAAATGGCATCTCATATGACTCGCTACTCTTCCACAAAGTCCTGTTGTGTGGAATGTTCAGACTGTGGTTGTCCTATCTTCAGCTCCTTCAGAGTTCTCCTTGTGCTCTTGGTTGTGTCTCTGACTAATCCCCTCTATACCTGCTCGCTGACTTTTGGTGGACGTCTCCTCTAAGCAGAGTCATGGTTAAATCATATTTTTTAATAATGGATTTAATAATATGTGGGATGTTCAATGTTCTGGATCATTTGTTTATAAACAAAGTCTGATTGAAACATTTCCAGAACTTTGTCCTGGACTTGTTTTGATCGCTCCTTGGTCTTCATGATGCCGTGTGTCCAGATATGTTCAAAACTATCTCTGGGTTCTTCCAGGAACAGGTGTATTTATACTGAGATCACGTGACCCTTTAAACGCACACATGCCAACCCCAATGGGAGTGTTCACACTGAGGAAGCTCACTAAGATGTAGTACGCGAAAGTGTGCTGTGTTGATCAGTAAAAATGACTTTTATGATACTTACCAAGATTTTCAAACATTTTTTGAATGGTAGTCTCGTTAGCATCCACCATGACACGTTTCTCGTCCAGCATCAGGACGTTCATGGACAACCACTTGGAGGACATCCAGAGTGGGTGATCTGAGACAAATCGAATTGTTACAGCATACAGTTATATTGTTATCTGCACTTTTACATGATGTGTCTATATATTTTTTATTTGAGGTTTAAGGCTCTTAATGTTTGATAACTTTGATGACTTTCGGACGGGAAGGTATGCGGTTTTCACCGCCGTGTGAACGTGAAACTCACCGTCAGGAATTAAAGGTGTTGGTGGACGCACCACCGTCCAGCCAGCCTTCTTAAACATCTCAATCTGCAGAAGGACACCAGACACTTGACATCAGACATTAATGGTAATTACACAGCACTTCCATTGTATCACCACAGTTTGCTATTGGCCTAGCTCCTGGCCACCTTCATTGTTTGCTGTGTTCCAGGTCCTTTATTCTTAATTCCCTTTTCCCTAGTTTGTAGTTTCTTTGTTCCTAGTCTTCACATTTGTAGTGTAGAATTTTTAGTTTTTTTGTTTCCCTGTTCCCAACTTCCTTGTCCTTAAATAATTTCTTTTGATCTTTTGTAAGATTCCACTTGTTTGTGTTTTATGCCATGTAGAAAAACGTCACCTCTCACTCTGAGGTATCAAGTAGCTCACCTGAATTAGGCGTAGATCTTACCTGTTGCTCACATTAAAAAACTGGGGAGGTGTAATAAAAATGTCAATTTAATTAAGTCCTCCTTTGGAAAAGGAGCTTCCCCTTCATCTTGACTCAGTATAGGCTACAGGGGTTTAAAAACCAACACTACTCCTAAGCAAAGTGCCTAGTATAGAAGCATAAAACAAAAAGGGTGTGGCACTCACCTGGCGGCATGGTCTCTCTGGATTGGACAGCACCAGTCCGGGTCCGATGAAGTTAAAGGTGGCGTCGATGTGCTTGGGGTTCGGATCCTTAAATGAGATGACGTGCACTTTGTAGGTGGGAGCGAGGTGACGCCTCATCCACTCGATTCCCATAAAGTTAGTAACCTGTGAGCAGGTGTGAACATCATTAACTCTTTATAGTCTGTTCTCTGAGAGAATAGAACTTTAAACATATATAAAAATTATATCATTTAAAGATGCAACAGAACACAACATTACTAAGTAGTTTGTGGAGATGTCGTTGGTTTTGATATCGAACCACACTGGCTTCCACAAACAATATGGCAATAAAATAACTGCGGAGAAAACGGACTTCGTGTGGAGACGTTACTCGGCATGCTCTGACTAGAGCAGCTGACCAGACACGCTACATGATCAGGCCTGGGATTGGGTGTTAAAAACAAGGCATGCTCAAGCCAGGTCATTCAAAGATTGATGACTTTGTGGTACAGCAATCTTCTTCCTGAAGTAGTGGAAATTGTCACGACGGAAGATTTTAATAGCGCCACCTGTAGTACTGGAGTACTCGTACATGATGGCCAATATGAAACCACAGAGAGTTTGCAAGCTTGTAAGCTTGAGAAGGTGGCTCTCATCGTCTCCATATGAAGAATGCTGAGGTGTTTAGGAGATTAATAACGCTAACACTCAAAACAACACATTTATGTATACACACACACACACACACACACACACACATATTCCTTACACCCAAGCCTTCATGTGTGTATGGGATTTTTTTTGTCACCTGGCTCCTCTGCACAAACAGATCTGTTCCGGCTCGGATGAAATCAGCAGCGTCAAAACACGGCTCATGTTCAGTGGTGACAAACTTTCCCTCTGCAGCCAGTTTGTGTCTGTCCTCTACTGTACGGATTGGGTAATCCTACACACACACACACACACACACTTTCATTACTACACAGAATGACCACTAGAGAGGGTAGTATGCAAATATGCTAAAACCACATGACTTTAACGTGTGCATTATAACAGTGGAATGTGCACCTGCAGCATAAGAGGAGAGCTAGCGCTATTAAACCATGCTACGGCCTGTGTTTTTCCTGAAGCTCCACCCTGCCCCTGTCCCCCAGTCCCCCAGTCCCCAAGAGCATGTAGGAGCAACGTAAATCCCACATAAACTCTGCATAGCAATATGCAAATTATACATAAAACTGACTTCCTGTGTTCTTCTTTTCCAGATGTTTTGTGGAAGAAAAAAAAATCATCTGTTTTTCGAAGCAGTTTTGTCAGGCTGAAATGCAGTGAACACCTGAAGTGGATCAGTCAGTGCTCTAAGTGAAATCTGATTTCATTATGTCTCCTTTACAGCTCCATGTTTACAAGAACAATCCCCACTCGAACAAAACCAGCAGGTAGAAAGAGATGCATTCATCAAACATGAGAGAGTTTTAAAAGTGTGTAAGAGAGCTGGAAAAAGAGGGAGGGTGATAAGCGAGAGATCGTTTTGCTGAGTGAGAATGACCTTGGTTTAAAACAAACACACCTGTCCTGAATAGAAACATGAACACACTGGAGTACGCTCACTAACACACTTCAGAAAACAGGAGTTGAAGAGTAATTAATAATAATAATAATAATAATAATAATAATTATAATAATTATAATAATTATAATAATAATCCCTCACTCTGTACAGAAACATCTCTGCCCACTAACTACCTAAAATACTAGCAGGCCAACTATCTGAAAAGTTAAGTTTATTTCAGTCCAGACCTCATCAGGGTATGATGCAGGGTCTTTGGTGTGATGTCATGATTCAGTTAGTAACCTTAGCAAGATTATGAAAATAACCAAATAAAAAAAATGGACCAAGAGAAGTCAACCACGGGTAAGTGGATGATGAGTAAAATTTACAATTGGAACAAGGGGTGTGTGTGTGTGTGTGTGTGTGTGAGAGAGAGAGAGAGAGAGGAAGACCTGATCGTATAGCTCGTCTGCCATGGTGGGTTTGGGTGCGGTGGTCCACTTTGCTCCTTGTCTAAAGTACTCTTTAATGAGCGGCCTGTAAGCACGATACTCGAAAAACCGAGCTCTCCACGCCATCGGAGCCTCAATGATCTCGTTCCCCACAACCAACAGGATGTCCCGCGGCATGGCTGCGTACATACCTACACACACACACACACACACACACACACAGCATTGTGTTCCATGCTGCCGTAAGGAAACAGCAAACGCATGATATTAACTTTAACTGTCTGTCTGTATGTATGTATGTGTGTATGTATGTATGTATGTATGTATGTGTGTGTGTGTATGTATGTTATCTTTGCTCCTGCTCAATCAGGACACGCTTTACTGAACTCGTATTAGTGAAGATCACTCTTTACTTCACTGTGATTGTGATGTAAGGTTAATCTCAGGGTCCGTCCCACCTGTGGATGTGAAGTCGGGGGTTTTGTACTCGAAGGACCAGTCGATGGGTTCAGGTCTCCTCACGACGACGCCTTCATGGCGCAGGATATTGCACATTTCCTCGATTTCAGTAATCGCCTTCTTCAGGTGCTCCTCAGGGAATGTCTGCCCTCCGTATTTCTGATAAAATGGCCAGTACTTCTCGTACGTGTTGGCCTGACGGAAAAACAAAAAGAGGGTGAGTAGATGAGTGAATGAGTGTGAGTGCGTGAGTGAATGAGTGAGCTGAGAGTGAATGAATGAATGCTCGTTGTCTGTACCTTGACCTCTACAGTAAACGGAGGGACGCGTGCGTTTTCCGCGCGCCCCACAATCACTTCCTCCAGCAGGTCCCACTCGTTATAAGCGCAAACTGGACACTCATCAGGCACAGGCTCGTTGATGCCCACGTCCTCAGCTGCGTGTGATCTCACGGCAGCCGCCGAGCTCGAGCTCTGAAACGCCTTCTGAACCCAACGGGACGCCGTACGTCCAATCTAAACAAAATAAAACTGAGTCAACAATAATATTCCATTTATAACTGAAAAACTGCACCTCAATACAGTAAAGATCTAAAACTAAAAATGCCTTTCTTACATTTTATTCATTGTATATATATACGTATGTTAACACGGTCATTCATGGAGAGATAGCACAATTCCACTTTTTCTTTTCCGATATTCTTTGAAATCATCTTCACGGCAAAATAGCATATACTAAATATAAACGATTATAAACGTGATGCAATCAGTCCTGACAAAATAAAACACTAATCAAGTTTCTTTAAATGTAAACATTACATTTCCAGTTCTAAAAATACATTAAAATCCATTTCCAAACTTTGCTGCTTGTTACAGGGTCCGATATGCACGCTCTGACATCCGATCTACCATTTTCTGTTGGTGTTAGCCTGATGCTGCTATTGGATATCAGATCGGTGCCACCTCTACATTAATGTATTCATTTTATTCATGTGAACGAGGCAAAATATGCATTTAAATGTTTGAAGGTGGACTAAATGAGAGAAAGGTTATGAGTGAGCGCATGAAGACATTAAGAATCCTGTACATGAAATATATGAGTAAATGAATAGAGAATAATGGATTCATTAAATACGGAAGTAAATTGGCGAAGTGAGTAAAATACTGGATAAATAAATACCTGCATGACTAACCTACTGAATGAATGACTGGATGAATAAATGGTTAAGTAAACGTCTGAGTTGATGAATACATTAGTAAATTCATGAACGGATGACTGCTTGAATAAATGCATGAAGATATAGAGTTTGTCACATGAATGAATATGTAAAGAAAAGGGTGTTTAAATAATGCATGAACTGAAGGGCTGGATGAATCAACACATGAATGAATGGATGAATGACAGCCCTGAATTTTTTCCTGTACCGAGTACAGTAGTGTGCACTTTGTCGTCTCCATTTGCTGCACAGCTGTAGAGGAATGAATCTCTCCATCACTGATAACGCTGATAACAGGAACACGTTTACCCACACAAAGGTCAACACGCTCTCACTCATGTGGAAGAGATGATGGAAAAAAAAGCCCAGATACAGAGGCAGCAGTTTTGGTGGTGGGGAAAAGATCATTTTATTCTCATATCATTACAGAGAAGGTTTATTTACTTGGGAAAAGAAAAAAAAAGAGGACAAGTTAAACCTCAAATGTTTGTATTATTTGCATAACTCCAATTTTTTTGTTGAAGTTTTAATAACATTACTAAGTAGTTTGTGGAGATGTCGTTGGTTTTGATATCGAACCACACTGGCTTCCACAAACAATATGGCAATAAAATAACTGCGGAGAAAACGGACTTCGTGTGGAGACGTTACTCGGCATGCTCTGACTAGAGCAGCTGACCAGACACGCTACATGATCAGGCCTGGGATTGGGTGTTAAAAACAAGGCATGCTCAAGCCAGGTCATTCAAAGATTGATGACTTTGTGGTACAGCAATCTTCTTCCTGAAGTAGTGGAAATTGTCACGACGGAAGATTTTAATAGCGCCACCTGTAGTACTGGAGTACTCGTACATGATGGCCAATATGAAACCACAGAGAGTTTGCAAGCTTGTAAGCTTGAGAAGGTGGCTCTCATCGTCTCCATATGAAGAATGCTGAGGTGTTTAGGAGATTAATAACGCTAACACTCAAAACAACACATTTATGTATACACACACACACACACACACACACACACATATTCCTTACACCCAAGCCTTCATGTGTGTATGGGATTTTTTTTGTCACCTGGCTCCTCTGCACAAACAGATCTGTTCCGGCTCGGATGAAATCAGCAGCGTCAAAACACGGCTCATGTTCAGTGGTGACAAACTTTCCCTCTGCAGCCAGTTTGTGTCTGTCCTCTACTGTACGGATTGGGTAATCCTACACACACACACACACACACACTTTCATTACTACACAGAATGACCACTAGAGAGGGTAGTATGCAAATATGCTAAAACCACATGACTTTAACGTGTGCATTATAACAGTGGAATGTGCACCTGCAGCATAAGAGGAGAGCTAGCGCTATTAAACCATGCTACGGCCTGTGTTTTTCCTGAAGCTCCACCCTGCCCCTGTCCCCCAGTCCCCCAGTCCCCAAGAGCATGTAGGAGCAACGTAAATCCCACATAAACTCTGCATAGCAATATGCAAATTATACATAAAACTGACTTCCTGTGTTCTTCTTTTCCAGATGTTTTGTGGAAGAAAAAAAAATCATCTGTTTTTCGAAGCAGTTTTGTCAGGCTGAAATGCAGTGAACACCTGAAGTGGATCAGTCAGTGCTCTAAGTGAAATCTGATTTCATTATGTCTCCTTTACAGCTCCATGTTTACAAGAACAATCCCCACTCGAACAAAACCAGCAGGTAGAAAGAGATGCATTCATCAAACATGAGAGAGTTTTAAAAGTGTGTAAGAGAGCTGGAAAAAGAGGGAGGGTGATAAGCGAGAGATCGTTTTGCTGAGTGAGAATGACCTTGGTTTAAAACAAACACACCTGTCCTGAATAGAAACATGAACACACTGGAGTACGCTCACTAACACACTTCAGAAAACAGGAGTTGAAGAGTAATTAATAATAATAATAATAATAATAATAATAATTATAATAATTATAATAATTATAATAATAATCCCTCACTCTGTACAGAAACATCTCTGCCCACTAACTACCTAAAATACTAGCAGGCCAACTATCTGAAAAGTTAAGTTTATTTCAGTCCAGACCTCATCAGGGTATGATGCAGGGTCTTTGGTGTGATGTCATGATTCAGTTAGTAACCTTAGCAAGATTATGAAAATAACCAAATAAAAAAAATGGACCAAGAGAAGTCAACCACGGGTAAGTGGATGATGAGTAAAATTTACAATTGGAACAAGGGGTGTGTGTGTGTGTGTGTGTGTGTGAGAGAGAGAGAGAGAGAGGAAGACCTGATCGTATAGCTCGTCTGCCATGGTGGGTTTGGGTGCGGTGGTCCACTTTGCTCCTTGTCTAAAGTACTCTTTAATGAGCGGCCTGTAAGCACGATACTCGAAAAACCGAGCTCTCCACGCCATCGGAGCCTCAATGATCTCGTTCCCCACAACCAACAGGATGTCCCGCGGCATGGCTGCGTACATACCTACACACACACACACACACACACACACACAGCATTGTGTTCCATGCTGCCGTAAGGAAACAGCAAACGCATGATATTAACTTTAACTGTCTGTCTGTATGTATGTATGTGTGTATGTATGTATGTATGTATGTATGTGTGTGTGTGTATGTATGTTATCTTTGCTCCTGCTCAATCAGGACACGCTTTACTGAACTCGTATTAGTGAAGATCACTCTTTACTTCACTGTGATTGTGATGTAAGGTTAATCTCAGGGTCCGTCCCACCTGTGGATGTGAAGTCGGGGGTTTTGTACTCGAAGGACCAGTCGATGGGTTCAGGTCTCCTCACGACGACGCCTTCATGGCGCAGGATATTGCACATTTCCTCGATTTCAGTAATCGCCTTCTTCAGGTGCTCCTCAGGGAATGTCTGCCCTCCGTATTTCTGATAAAATGGCCAGTACTTCTCGTACGTGTTGGCCTGACGGAAAAACAAAAAGAGGGTGAGTAGATGAGTGAATGAGTGTGAGTGCGTGAGTGAATGAGTGAGCTGAGAGTGAATGAATGAATGCTCGTTGTCTGTACCTTGACCTCTACAGTAAACGGAGGGACGCGTGCGTTTTCCGCGCGCCCCACAATCACTTCCTCCAGCAGGTCCCACTCGTTATAAGCGCAAACTGGACACTCATCAGGCACAGGCTCGTTGATGCCCACGACCTCAGCTGCGTGTGATCTCACGGCAGCCGCCGAGCTCGAGCTCTGAAACGCCTTCTGAACCCAACGGGACGCCGTACGTCCAATCTAAACAAAATAAAACTGAGTCAACAATAATATTCCATTTATAACTGAAAAACTGCACCTCAATACAGTAAAGATCTAAAACTAAAAATGCCTTTCTTACATTTTATTCATTGTATATATATACGTATGTTAACACGGTCATTCATGGAGAGATAGCACAATTCCACTTTTTCTTTTCCGATATTCTTTGAAATCATCTTCACGGCAAAATAGCATATACTAAATATAAACGATTATAAACGTGATGCAATCAGTCCTGACAAAATAAAACACTAATCAAGTTTCTTTAAATGTAAACATTACATTTCCAGTTCTAAAAATACATTAAAATCCATTTCCAAACTTTGCTGCTTGTTACAGGGTCCGATATGCACGCTCTGACATCCGATCTACCATTTTCTGTTGGTGTTAGCCTGATGCTGCTATTGGATATCAGATCGGTGCCACCTCTACATTAATGTATTCATTTTATTCATGTGAACGAGGCAAAATATGCATTTAAATGTTTGAAGGTGGACTAAATGAGAGAAAGGTTATGAGTGAGCGCATGAAGACATTAAGAATCCTGTACATGAAATATATGAGTAAATGAATAGAGAATAATGGATTCATTAAATACGGAAGTAAATTGGCGAAGTGAGTAAAATACTGGATAAATAAATACCTGCATGACTAACCTACTGAATGAATGACTGGATGAATAAATGGTTAAGTAAACGTCTGAGTTGATGAATACATTAGTAAATTCATGAACGGATGACTGCTTGAATAAATGCATGAAGATATAGAGTTTGTCACATGAATGAATATGTAAAGAAAAGGGTGTTTAAATAATGCATGAACTGAAGGGCTGGATGAATCAACACATGAATGAATGGATGAATGACAGCCCTGAATTTTTTCCTGTACCGAGTACAGTAGTGTGCACTTTGTCGTCTCCATTTGCTGCACAGCTGTAGAGGAATGAATCTCTCCATCACTGATAACGCTGATAACAGGAACACGTTTACCCACACAAAGGTCAACACGCTCTCACTCATGTGGAAGAGATGATGGAAAAAAAAGCCCAGATACAGAGGCAGCAGTTTTGGTGGTGGGGAAAAGATCATTTTATTCTCATATCATTACAGAGAAGGTTTATTTACTTGGGAAAAGAAAAAAAAAGAGGACAAGTTAAACCTCAAATGTTTGTATTATTTGCATAACTCCAATTTTTTTGTTGAAGTTTTAATAACAATAATTACAGTTCTGTTAAAATAACTTTGTGTAATGTTAAATGTACAAAAACTTGTTTATAGTTAAATATTTACTTGTATTCATATTAATAAGAATGATGTATGTTAATTGTACAAATATATACTGACCATACATTGATGCAGTAATTTAATATGATAAATGATGTGTAACTATATAAGCTGTTGTCTGAGTTAAAATGATTTTAATGTGTAATAATAATAATAATAATAATAATAATAATAATAATAATGTGTTTTAGCATATATTCATATCCTGAGTAAATAGTGATGAGAATGTTGTACTTTTTGTTGTTTAATGTTTGTAAAGTGAATGTTACAGTTGTGTGTACTGACCATGGCTCCGATTAAGTGAGCAGCCTCGGCTCCTCGGCTTCCTCCTCTCAGACAGCGCACTCTCAGCATGTTCCTGCTCGGGGGATTGTGGGTAATTCCTGCAGCATGCACGGCTGAGTGTATGAAGTAAAGTGCAGTGCACAAGCAGAGTGGTCTGTTATATAGCGCAGTATTCGCATTCCTCATGCAACCTGACGCCCTGTGAAACCCCACACCCTGCACCAGCACATTCTTATCACCTGTCTCTCTCTCTCTGTCTGTCTGTCTGTGTCTACAGCGCACTGTATCTGACGCTCACTTCCTTATTCTTTTTCTGTCTTACTCTAGGCCCACTGCTCTTTACTTTATATATGCTACCCCTAGGTCAAATTATTCGTAAACATGGAATGATCTTCCACTGTTATGCTGATGATACACAGCTGTATGTTTCAGTGAAGCCAGAGGACAGACAGCAGCTTAGTAAAGTTGAGGAATGTGTAAAGGACAATAGACAATGGATGATTATTAACTTCCTTTTACTTAATTCTGAGAAGACAGAAGAACTTGTACTAGGACCACGTGTAGCTAGAAGTAATCTTTCTGATCTCACATTAACTCTGGATGTTCTTTCTGTGTCATCATCTGCAGCAGTTAAAGACCTTGGAGTGATTATTGACTCCAGTCTATCATCTGATGCTCATGTAGATAATATTACTAGGATAGTCTTCTTTCATCTCAGAAATATTTCTAAGATAAGAAATATATTGTCACTACATGATGCAGAAATATTAGTTCATGCTTTCGTCACCTCTAGACTAGATTACTGTAATGCCTTACTGTCTGGATGTTCCAGTAGGAATATAAATAAGCTCCAGTCAGTCCAGAATGCAGCTGCTAGAGTCCTAACTAGAACCAGAAGATACGACCACATCACCCCGATCTTATCCACACTGCATTGGCTCCCAGTGAAATCTCACACTGATTATAAAATACTATTACTGACCTATAAAGCACTAAACGGTCTCACGCCACAGTACCTGAGAGAACTTTTGGTCTTTTATGATCCACCACACATACTTCCATCAAAAGGTGCAGGCTATTTGTTGGTACCTGGAATAGTGAAGGCTACAGCAGGGGGAAGAGCTTTCTCTTATAGAGCCCCACAGTTATGGAACAGTCTTCCTATTAGTGTTCGGGACTCAGACACAGTCTCAGTGTTTAAGTCCAGGCTGAAAACATATTTGTTTACTCAAGCTTACCATGACTAGACTTTCTTTTATGCAAAGTACACAGTCTTATCCATTACAGGATAGTAATCATACCTAATAATCTGTCCCTCTCTTTATCTCCCCCTCCCTCTCTCCTTCAGTCAATATGATACACATGATTTTATGGAGATGTCAGTGATCTTGTTTAGTGAACGCAGACAGTCCAGTGCTTGTGCTTTCGGTGCAGAAAGATGGTCGCACTGGCAAAGGGGACACGCCTCTTCTCCTTCATCTCGTATGATACATACAGTCTCCTCCAAAAGTATTGGAACAGCAAGACCAATTCCATTATTTTCGCTATACATTAGAGAGAGATACTTTGTATATATTGTAACCTTAGTTTTGACAGGTATAGGTCAAAGGTCAAAAAGATACACATTCTAACTCTCTATATCTAGATCAAAGGTCATGATCATAAAAATATATATAGTTATGTTAAATCTGGATCACATCCATTCGTGACCATACCTGGTACAGCCATATGTTTTCCACCCACACAAGTTGCACACTCATGTTCTTTCTTTTCACATAGAATATGAAACTCTCTGAGGTAGGTCATAAAAATATATATAGTTATGTTAAATCTGGTTCACATCCATTCGTGGCAGAAACTTTGCTAGTTATGTTAAATCGGTTTCCCATCCATTCCTGACACAAATGTAACTATACATGGTACGGCCATGTGTATTACACATCCAAACAAAAATATGACGCACACAAACGCACTTTATTTTCACATTATTTAAAAGGAATTTAAGTGTTATGTACTAAATTACCATAATTATGAACACAAGTTCTTAAGTTGACAATCATTTTTAAAATTATGTTTCTCCATTTAGATTGTCTGCAGTAGAATGCAGTCTTTTAAACCAGGAAAAATGACTGCCTTTAAGTTTTATAACAATAGTAAGTAAAATCCAGCGTGATTTACATTACAAATCTCATACGTAACATCTCTGCAGGATTTATAGACATTAAAGCACTGAATGAAATGAGCAATATAGACAAAAAAGAAACACTCTGTGTCTACTACTTTTATCTCTCTCATAGAACTATCCACAGTCCAAAGGCTGTGGAGCTAGAAGGCTACGTGTGCGAATGACAAAAGATTTTAAAAATAAAATAAAAAATGTATCAATACATGAAATTAGATTACACAATGTAGTTGAGGTTTACATGAATAAGCAGAAATGTAATCATGCTTATCTTTCCTATAGCACAAATGAAAAGCCCTCTCTAGATGAGCAGATTTGTCAAATGAAACTTTTTCCTTCTTATCCACTGCTATGGTAAACTAAAGAGTAGATATTCTAATTACACTGCTAAATATGACTAGCGTTAGCTACGTGTAGTAGTGCAAAATAGTCCATCAAATGTATTAGCAGGTGTAGCCTATACACGAGTCCACTATTGGTCATATCACTATTGAGAACACGCCCCCAAACTCATTGCTTTAGTAGAATTTAATGGTAAGTCAAATGATATTCAAATTGTAATGTCCTTAGTATTTGTTCAGTCTACAGGTCCTCTAACACTCTGTTAAATGAATACATGTAAATGTACTACAACGTAAATTTTGTTTTAAATCAATTAACGCAGAAATTACACACAATATTAAGTTGATGTAATTATCAACATTATTATGTCAACACAACTCATCAAAATAATGTGTACAACTTTAAATATTTAATTAATTCAATAAATTAGAATTTTTATCTTGCAACCACACATTAAATTTAGATTGTGGGGGTTTGTTTTGTATAGCTCCGCTGTTAGAAAATACATGATGGTTGAATGTGAACATAAATGAGCAGAATGTAAGCTTGTGAAATAAATTAAACTTTATTGATTGCACTTTTGAGAAAATGGCATGACTTTGAATAAAAATTTACTGAAATAAATACTCTAAAACATTGATATACCCGAAGAAATGTAAAAAAGAAAAAAAAAAACTTTTTACATACCTTCTAAATAGGTCCCTTTAGGAGGTAAACGTTTTAAAGACGGTGTTTTATAAGAAACGCGCGTATTACATGCCTTCTAAACCTAACCCTTTAGGATGTAAAATGTTTAAAGTGCTGCTTAAAAGAATCGAGAGTTTTGTTTAAACTAGAAGACACATTTTCCGGGCAATGTCTTGTAGGCCTATACACGGTGTCCTACACATCTGAAGTGTGTGTGTATGTGGGTGTGGGGGTGTGCGTGCGTGTGTGTGGGTGTGTTAGAGAGAGAGAGAGAGAGAGAGAGTCGAGTGTTTCCTGGGGGTTTGCTGACCAGAATGCTTACAGTGTGTTTATGTTAATGAATTAAGGGACGAGTCGTGTGTTTCAGGGTTTAACGATCCCTACCAATGTGTACATTTGTGGTTTAAGTGAATCTTTGTTTCTGAAATTACTTCTGTGGTAATGATCAGTTTGTGTAACTAATCTATCAGAAAATACTAGACCTGGTGACTGAATGTGGTAGATGTATTAGAATTTTGGACATGTTATGCATGTGTAGCTCCCTATGTGTATGATCTATGTGTAATCCTTCTGTCAAGAAATGAGCAGACTGAGGTCTGTGAAATAATTGAACTATTTATTGGCTACGTTGTTGAGAAAAACATTGTGATGTGTGAAACATTTCTACAGTCCTTCGAGGCTGTATGATGTCGTTGTTCTCTTTTACTGAAAGAAAGGTCAAAACCATCGGTGTTATTCGTTGTGGAGCCTGAAGTGACAATATGTCTGAAGAAAATGAAAATATGTATTACATATCCTACCTTCTAACCAGGTTAATTTAAGGGTGAAAAAACCTTTTTAAAGACGGTGTTTTAAAAGAGTCGTGCATTTTGTTTAAACTATAAACAAGATTTCAGAAAATGGTTCGCCAACGAGGATACTTACACAGAACTATCGCTAAATACATAAGCTTTTGTCTATGCTTTGACATCCCATGTCCCAGCAGTACATTTATGACCTCTGATGACCATGTGGGTGTGCGGGGGTGGGTGTGTGAGAGAGAGAGAGACACAGGTGTTCTTTTGGGGGGTTTTGCTGACCAGAATTCTTACAAATGTGTTTGTTAACGAATTAAAGGGAGTCGTGTGTCTCAGTGTTAAAATAATGGTTAAGACGTCGTAGTTAAAACACAGAAGAAACTCTGCAACTATCTGTTACAATGTCTGCTCCGAGAAATCCTAATATCCTTAGAAGATTGCTGTGTATTCAATAACAAGAGGACCTGTTGAAATGAGAGAGGACCTGACTTTTGCTCCAAAATTTTTTAAAAAAAAAACCAAGAGGTTAGTTTGACAATTTATTAATGAAGGTAATAGTAAAGACGTTGTTGTTTAACCCTGAGCAGGGCGTCAACAGCTCCAAAGGTAGTGTCTTAAGTCCGAGGGTTTAGTTAGGAGGTAGAAAAACATTTAAAGATGATGTTTTAAAAGAAACAAGTGTTTCATCCTTAATGGTAAAAAAGAAAAATGGTTGTACTCCAATATAAAATAAAACGGTGGAGACACACCGAGTACATTTCTGTTCCACAGTCTATAAGGATCCCCAAACTTCATGTAGTGTGGAAAAATATATACACCCTCCGTGACTACGTTACTGAAGGTTTAAACATTTTTATTTTGTGATGTCAGCGAGACAAAACGGTTGTGCATTTGGTATCTGGTGATTTTAGAATTAGGCCCCAAATGTCAAATATGTTTTGTGTATGGCTTCGTCAGGCAAAGATCACGATGGTATGGAAAGAGTATACAAGAGTAATTGGGGTGATCTAATGCTTAGGACTTGAACAGTACTTCAGCTCGGGAACGTCCCACCATGGCGTTCAGAGAGGCATTATCTAAGGTACACGTATATATAATTTAGATCAGATCACCAGTCTGTCTTTACCCAGTCCTGATCTGGGGGTTCGGGGGGGGGGGGGGGGATTACAGTTCAGGCATATTTCCAACAGAACAGAATATTAGACATTTAGTGTAAACTAGTGAACAAATAAAATAAAATCTCTGAAATATTTCAGTGAAAATAGTGGTCCATATTTAATGCATTATATTAGAAATGACAGTACAGTCTTTGTTGATCAGTTACCAACTCATACTTTATAATAATTTGTTTAGGAGCATCTGAATCTGGCAAATAACTTTATAAATCTAATTTTGGCAAATAAATCTAATTTAATAGATATTAGACTTTTTATGACATAATAATAAAATGTATTTTTTAAAATTTGAATATGAAAATGAATCAAGACAGATCTAAATAAACAATAAAGTTCCAATGAACAGTAAATCTACATTTTCTCCTCCTCTAACTTGTTCAGTACTCGTAATACAGATTAAATACGTGTGGCACAGATGCTGTAAACTATGGATCTGATCCAATGTTATTTGGGAACAAAGATCAAGCTGAATTTTCTCAACATAAATGTTGTGTGTGTAGTTTGTTATCAGATTGTCTAGACGTACATCGCACATCTGATGAACGAGATTTCCTCTCCCGTGCTGTAATGATGGCTGGAAACTAGGACTAAATGGCATATACTGTAGAAAGGTCATATAGAACATAGAGAAATCTCATTGGGAATTAAGTCACCTTTCACGTTGCCTTTTATTATGATCACAGCCAGACAGTTATATTGTCTCTGAGTTTAATAATAAGATTAATGTTTAGACTTTTTTTTGATGCTGAAGAAGCAAAAATCTAAGTAACCCTTAACCTTCAGACTGATGATTTGCAATGTCTGAACACGATGCTTGAAAAGAAAAATGTATAACGAACTTGAAAAGGTGGAAAGGGTTCTATGAATTAGTTAATGGGTATCTCTCTCTCTTTATATCGCCATTACAGCAGTGTTTAAACAGATACATAGCAGACAAATATACATATAGACAGTTTTATCTTGTACACGCATACCAACTTAATCTTCACCTATCATCGTTCCCTGTTAATGAAATCTGTCTCCACCTAATAAAACAGTTTAAGTCACTAACCAAAGTAAGTATACAAACTGAAGCTATGATAAAAGAACAAAAACAATTAACCTTTCTCAAAGAAATTCCTAAATCCTCTGACCAAGTATTTGGCTGTACCATCTGTCTATTAAATAAATGCCAGTCCTTCATGCTGAAAAAGAAGGATCCGAATATAATACCAGTAGTTTGGCACTGTGACTCAAAAAGATGTTTTATATCTGACATCTGAAACTGCTGTACAATACTGATAATGCTCTTACAGTTAAGAGGGCTGAACGGCAGACCTTGTTAAATAATATTTTATGTTTCTTCCTCATAATGTGTTATATTTTATAAATATATTCTTATACATCTTATATTACTTTTTGCCTTTTCTTATACGTTGAAATGGGAGAAGAGGGATCGATGCTGGTGTGAAGGTGATCCTGCACAAGGACATGTCTTTGTAACTGTAAGTGACGAGTCAACTTAATCCTTCACATGGTATTCATAAGGTGCCATAAGTTTCTGCTTCTCTATGGGTCATGCTGAGTTTGAACAAAATGGTTTGACTTAATATCCGCAGCAGTAGTGCACAAGTCATTTCTTCCTCATTTTTTATTAACTTTTATTGCATGCCTAAATGCAATAAAAGTTATTTGCCAGATTCAGATGCTCCTAAACAAATTATTATAAAGTATGAGTTGGTAACTGATCAACAAAGACTGTACTGTCATTTCTAATATAATGCATTAAATATGGACCACTATTTTCACTGAAATATTTCAGAGATTTTATTTTATTTGTTCACTAGTTTACACTAAATGTCTAATATTCTGTTCTGTTGGAAATATGCCTGAACTGTAATCCCCCCCTCCCCCGAACCCCCAGATCAGGACTGGGTAAAGACAGACTGGTGATCTGATCTAAATTATATATACGTGTACCTTAGATAATGCCTCTCTGAACGCCATGGTGGGACGTTCCCGAGCTGAAGTACTGTTCAAGTCCTAAGCATTAGATCACCCCAATTACTCTTGTATACTCTTTCCATACCATCGTGATCTTTGCCTGACGAAGCCATACACAAAACATATTTGACATTTGGGGCCTAATTCTAAAATCACCAGATACCAAATGCACAACCGTTTTGTCTCGCTGACATCACAAAATAAAAATGTTTAAACCTTCAGTAACGTAGTCACGGAGGGTGTATATATTTTTCCACACTACATGAAGTTTGGGGATCCTTATAGACTGTGGAACAGAAATGTACTCGGTGTGTCTCCACCGTTTTATTTCATATTGGAGTACAACCATTTTTCTTTTTTACCATTAAGGATGAAACACTTGTTTCTTTTAAAACATCATCTTTAAATGTTTTTCTACCTCCTAACTAAACCCTCGGACTTAAGACACGATCTTTGGAGCTGTTGACGCCCTGCTCAGGGTTAAACAACAACGTCTTTACTATTACCTTCATTAATAAATTGTCAAACTAACCTCTTGGTTTTTTTTTAAAAAAATTTTGGAGCAAAAGTCAGGTCCTCTCTCATTTCAACAGGTCCTCTTGTTATTGAATACACAGCAATCTTCTAAGGATATTAGGATTTCTCGGAGCAGACATTGTAACAGATAGTTGCAGAGTTTCTTCTGTGTTTTAACTACGACGTCTTAACCATTATTTTAACACTGAGACACACGATTCCCTTTAATTCGTTAACAAACACATTTGTAAGAATTCTGGTCAGCAAAACCCCCCAAAAGAACACCTGTGTCTCTCTCTCTCTCACACACCCACCCCCGCACACCCACATGGTCATCAGAGGTCATAAATGTACTGCTGGGACATGGGATGTCAAAGCATAGACAAAAGCTTATGTATTTAGCGATAGTTCTGTGTAAGTATCCTCGTTGGCGAACCATTTTCTGAAATCTTGTTTATAGTTTAAACAAAATGCACGACTCTTTTAAAACACCGTCTTTAAAAAAGGTTTTTTTCACCCTTAAATTAACCTGGTTAGAAGGTAGGATATGTAATACATATTTTCATTTTCTTCAGACATATTGTCACTTCAGGCTCCACAACGAATAACACCGATGGTTTTGACCTTTCTTTCAGTAAAAGAGAACAACGACATCATACAGCCTCGAAGGACTGTAGAAATGTTTCACACATCACAATGTTTTTCTCAACAACGTAGCCAATAAATAGTTCAGTTATTTCACAAACCTCAGTCTGCTCATTTCTTGACAGAAGGATTACACATAGATCATACACATAGGGAGCTACACATGCATAACATGTCCAAAATTCTAATACATCTACCACATTCAGTCACCAGGTCTAGTATTTTCTGATAGATTAGTTACACAAACTGATCATTACCACAGAAGTAATTTCAGAAACAAAGTGTATAGGCCTACAAGACATCGCCCGGAAAATGTGTCGTCTAGTTTAAACAAAACTTTCGATCCTTTTAAGCAGCACTTTAAACATTTTACATCCTAAAGGGTTAGGTTTAGAAGGCATGTAATACGCGCGTTTCTTATAAAACACCGTCTTTAAAACGTTTACCTCCTAAAGGGACCTATTTAGAAGGTATGTAAAAAGTTTTTTTTTTTCTTTTTTACATTTCTTCGGGTATATCAATGTTTTAGAGTATTTATTTCAGTAAATTTTTATTCAAAGTCATGCCATTTTCTCAAAAAGTGCAATCAATAAAGTTTAATTTATTTCACAAGCTTACATTCTGCTCATTTATGTTCACATTCAACCATCATGTATTTTCTAACAGCGGAGCGATACAAAACAAACCCCCACAATCTAAATTTAATGTGGGGTTGCAAGATAAAAATTCTAATTTATTGAATTAATTAAATATTTAAAGTTGTACACATTATTTTGATGAGTTGTGTTGACATAATAATGTTGATAATTACATCAACTTAATATTGTGTGTAATTTCTGCGTTAATTGATTTAAAACAAAATTTACGTTGTAGTACATTTACATTTATTCATTTAACAGAGTGTTAGAGGACCTGTAGACTGAACAAATACTAAGGACATTACAATTTGAATATCATTTGACTTACCATTAAATTCTACTAAAGCAATGAGTTTGGGGGCGTGTTCTCAATAGTGATATGACCAGCAGTGGACTCGTGTATAGGCTACACCTGCTAATACATTTGATGGACTATTTTGCACTACTACACGTAGCTAACGCTAGTCATATTTAGCAGTGTAATTAGAATATCTACTCTTTAGTTTACCGTAGCAGTGGATAAGAAGGAAAAAGTTTCATTTGACAAATCTGCTCATCTAGAGAGGGCTTTTCATTTGTGCTATAGGAAAGATAAGCATGATTACATTTCTGCTTATTCATGTAAACCTCAACTACATTGTGTAATCTAATTTCATGTATTGATACATTTTTTATTTTATTTTTAAAATCTTTTGTCATTCGCACACGTAGCCTTCTAGCTCCACAGCCTTTGGACTGTGGATAGTTCTATGAGAGAGATAAAAGTAGTAGACACAGAGTGTTTCTTTTTTGTCTATATTGCTCATTTCATTCAGTGCTTTAATGTCTATAAATCCTGCAGAGATGTTACGTATGAGATTTGTAATGTAAATCACGCTGGATTTTACTTACTATTGTTATAAAACTTAAAGGCAGTCATTTTTCCTGGTTTAAAAGACTGCATTCTACTGCAGACAATCTAAATGGAGAAACGTCATTTTAAAAATGATTGTCAACTTAACAACTTGTGTTCATAATTATGGTAATTTAATTCAATTCAATTCAATTCAATTTTATTTGTATAGCGCTTTTTACAATAGACATTGTCTCAAAGCAGCTTTACAGAAATATCAACATGGTATACAGATATTAAAGCTGTGAATTTATCCCAACTGAGCAAGCCACTGAGTGGCGACGGTGGCGAGGAAAAACTCCCTAAGATGTTTTAAGAGGAAGAAACCTTGAGAGGAACCCGACTCAGAAGGGAACCCATCCTCATCTGGGTAACAACAGATAGTGTGAAAAAGTTCATTATGGATTTATATGAAGTCTGTATGGCCTTAGGAGCAGCCGTAGTCCCAGCAGTCTGGAATTAGAGAAGATTTGAGCTCCATCCAGAGGCAGAAAGGGTCTGGATCTCTAGTATCTCCATAAATTCATGTGGGGCTCGGCGAAAGGAGAGAGGGAGAAAAAAGATTATTATTATTAATTTAGTACATAACACTTAAATTCCTTTTAAATAATATGAAAATAAAGTGCGTTTGTGTGCGTCATATTTTTGTTTGGATGTGTAATACACATGGCCGTACCATGTATAGTAACATTTGTGTCAGGAATGGATGGGAACCCGATTTAACATAACTAGCAACGTTTCTGTCACGAATGGATGTGAACCAGATTTAACATAACTATATATATTTTTATGACCTACCTCAGAGAGTTTCATATTCTATGTGAAAAGAAAGAACATGAGTGTGCAACTTGTGTGGGTGGAAAACATATGGCTGTACCAGGTATGGTCACGAATGGATGTGATCCAGATTTAACATAACTATATATATTTTTATGATCATGACCTTTGATCTAGATATAGAGAGTTAGAATGTGTATCTTTTTGACCTTTGACCTATACCTGTCAAAACTAAGGTTACAATATATACAAAGTATCTCTCTCTTACATTGAAGACATATGTTTTTAAAATCAGAAGATGAATATGAGATGACATCAGAATTTCAGCTTTGATTTTCACATATGTACGTCTAGATGTGTTAAATAACTTAGAACATGGCACTTTTTATTTGGATCCATCCTTTTTTTTCAAGTGATCAAAAATATTGGAACATGTGACTGGTAGGTGTTTCTTGCTGCTCAGGTGTGCCCTGTTAAATCAATTGTTTAAAGAATTAATAGTGCTGAATGGATTCTCTTTTTTGCCATATGTTTCACCTGTGAAGACTTAATTTTTTGTTATAAAGGGGTAAACCTGCAGATTTGAAAAGCACAATCACACCCCTCACCCGCTCTGACCTTCTCGTCACACAACTGCTAACACCTCCCCTCTCCCCCTCCTGTTACAGGCCCAGACAGTGTCTCACCCACCTGTTTGAAAGTCTGCACTGAACAGCTGTCACCCATCTTCACCCAGATCTTCAACAGATCACTGGAGCAGTGTACAGTCACTTCCTTCTTCAAATGCTCCACCATCATCCCCGTCCCAAAGAAAACCAAGATCACAGGACTGAATGGCTACAGACCTGTTGCTTTGATGTCTGTGGTCAGGAAATAATTTGAGAAACTGGTGTTGGACCACCTGAAGGACATCACTGGACCCTTACTGGACCCCCTTCAGTTTGCTTATTGAACAAACATGTCAGTGGATGATGCAGTCAACATACACCAATGTTGACTGCATCAAAATCAACACAAAAATGGTTTCCTGACCACAAAATCAAGGTCCTGCCATGACCATCCCAGTCCCCTGACCTGAACCCCATAGAAAACCTGTGGGGTGAACTGAAGAGGAGAGTCCACCAGCGTGGACCTCGAAATGTGAAGGATCTGGAGAGGTTCTGTATGGAGGAACGCTCTCAGATCCCTCGCCATGTATTCTCCAACCTCATCAGGCGTTATAGGAGAAGACTCAGAGCTGTTATCTCGGCAAAGAGGGCTAGCACAAAGTACTGACTAAAAGGTGCCAATAATTGTTGCACAACTATATTTAACAAAGTGTTTTTGGATAAACATGTGTTGTGTTTGCAATTGTTTGATATCCATGAGAGCAGAGTATTTTTGTGAAATTGTTTAAACAAATGATCAAACAATAAAGACAATTTTTCACAGCCTTCACAGCTCATATTTACCGAGGGTGCCAATATTAATGCAGGTCACTGTATCTGTCCTGCTGTCATATTTGTGTATGCACCGGAAGCTTCACTCACCAGGACAAATTCCTTGTTCTTATTGTCCACTTGGCAATAAAGCTCGTTCTGATTCCGATTACACAATTCAAATTCAATCACACATCAGTTTCAAACATCCTTTTAATATTTTTTCACATTATCATGCATCAAGTCTTAAGCTATGAACATTTTTAAAATTCTTCTTTAAATTAGCCATTTTTCTATTAACCCGGCTCACATTCACACACCTCTCTCACTTCACAAGGCTCAGAGCAGCTAAAAATGTTCCCCCCGAAAACTGAATATAACAATTTCCTGTGAACACAAAAGAGCAGCGAAGCGGCACAGAGTCAGCTCTGTCAGCTCATCACACCAGCACCTCATCATTCACCTCTTTAGAAATACAGAAATGATCGGAAACAAGCAAAAATAGATGCTGGAGAGTAATTATAAGAACAAAAAAAAAAATCAGTATTTTTAACACAATTTAACATATATAAAATATATTTACAGTTTGGTTGTGTGAGGATTCGTGTTAGTGCCTGTGATGACCAGCTGGGGGAGACCTCACTAAGTGGTATCTCCTCCTGATGACCTCCAGAGTCATTGACCAGAAACCTTACAACTTATCATTTTAATATATATATTGTAAGAAATTGAGTGTGTAATGATCTACTGCAAAAAAGATACAAAATTAATATTAGAATCAATTGTTTAAGAAAGAAATGTATTTTTCTGAATCATAAAAAGGAGGTAGTAACTTTCGCATATGTATTTTTTTTAATTTCCTGGCCATGTTTGTTGTCTTGGTGACGCTGAGAGCAGAACTTCCCTGGGCATTATGGGATGGCAGGGCGGACTTTCCTACAGGAGTTCTAATTCCTTTCAGACTGCTTACAATTCGATTTCCTCTTCACAAATTGAAAGACTGTGATTTTACTTCTGATGATTGAATGGCGATTAATCTTTGTTGTATTTTGGCACTTGGTTGGCTCATTGATCTCTGGAAATCAAACAAGTCTTTAATTTAAACTCTTGTCACTCGTTTTGCATTGGATTTGTGTGTTTTGTTTTGTTTTGTTTTGTTTTGAAATGAGCTGTAGCTTACACAGTTCCACGAGCCAGAAACGCAGTCGTTATTGAGATCGTGAGTGAGTGTCTGTATTTGCGGAAGCTTGCACATGCACTGCTAAAAAAAAATAATGAAAACATTTTGTAAAAATTAAGACTTATTAACTGTTACAGTCAGGTCTAAACTTCTGAGTGAACTACACAGTGACAGAATTAATAGTATAAAGTGGAGACAAATCTACTTCCATTACAGATGTTTTTTATTAGTGGAAATTTTTTAACTGTTGAATTGATGGAATTTTTAAAAGCTGTAATTATTAGCACACTCAGACTTTAGGACCTGACTGCATACCGATTATTAATCGTTACTGCTGTGTGAATGTGAACTCAATAATAACTGTAGTTTTCTGGCAGGTTTAGTGGAAATACGACTGCAGCATTCCTCTGCGTCGGACGTCCGTGGTCCAGCAGTGGAAACCTCCGCCCAGGGAGTTAGCGTGACGAATGCTCACTTTAATCGTCTTTATACCTGTTAGAAAAACACATGTAAATATGAACTAGTACAACATCTATACTAATGCTCTCCTAAAAGCTCCCACTTGAATTTTTTATAGTGGTTTACATAAATATTATAATGAGGAATGAGGCGGTGTGCTTATTAATTATTTCCCTGAATAATTTTTCTCTCCATCTTGCCTTCAACGCTGTCCAGTTTCCCAGTCCCTGCTGATGAAAGGCATTTACACAACATGATGCTTCCACCACCATGTTTCACAGCGGGAACAGTCTTCTCAGGGCGATTAGCAGTGTTGGGTTTTGTGAAAAGGCCAAAATGTTTGAGTCTCCAATATGTATTTTGGCAAACTCCAAATGGCATCTCATATGACTCGCTACTCTTCCACAAAGTCCTGCTGTGTGGAATGTTCAGACTGTGGTTGTCCTATCTTCAGCTCCTTCAGAGTTCTCCTTGTGCTCTTGGTTGTGTCTCTGACTAATCCCCTCTATACCTGCTCGCTGACTTTTGGTGGACGTCTCCTCTAAGCAGAGTCATGGTTAAATCATATTTTTTAATAATGGATTTAATAATATGTGGGATGTTCAATGTTCTGGATCATTTGTTTATAAACAAAGTCTGATGGAAACATTTCCAGAACTTTGTCCTGGACTTGTTTTGATCGCTCCTTGGTCTTCATGATGCCGTGTGTCCAGATATGTTCAAAACTATCTCTGGGTTCTTCCAGGAACAGGTGTATTTATACTGAGATCACGTGACCCTTTAAACGCACACATGCCAACCCCAATGGGAGTGTTCACACTGGGGAAACTCACTAAGATGTAGTACGCGAAAGTGTGCTGTGTTGATCAGTAAAAATGACTTTTATGATACTTACCAAGATTTTCAAACATTTTTTGAATGGTAGTCTCGTTAGCATCCACCATGACACGTTTCTCGTCCAGCATCAGGACGTTCATGGACAACCACTTGGAGGACATCCAGAGTGGGTGATCTGAGACAAATCGAATTGTTACAGCATACAGTTATATTGTTATCTGCACTTTTACATGATGTGTCTATATATTTTTTATTTGAGGTTTAAGGCTCTTAATGTTTGATAACTTTGATGACTTTCGGACGGGAAGGTATGCGGTTTTCACCGCCGTGTGAACGTGAAACTCACCGTCAGGAATTAAAGGTGTTGGTGGACGCACCACCGTCCAGCCAGCCTTCTTAAACATCTCAATCTGCAGAAGGACACCAGACACTTGACATCAGACATTAATGGTAATTACACAGCACTTCCATTGTATCACCACAGTTTGCTATTGGCCTAGCTCCTGGCCACCTTCATTGTTTGCTGTGTTCCAGGTCCTTTATTCTTAATTCCCTTTTCCCTAGTTTGTAGTTTCTTTGTTCCTAGTCTTCACATTTGTAGTGTAGAATTTTTAGTTTTTTTGTTTCCCTGTTCCCAACTTCCTTGTCCTTAAATAATTTCTTTTGATCTTTTGTAAGATTCCACTTGTTTGTGTTTTATGCCATGTAGAAAAACGTCACCTCTCACTCTGAGGTATCAAGTAGCTCACCTGAATTAGGCGTAGATCTTACCTGTTGCTCACATTAAAAAACTGGGGAGGTGTAATAAAAATGTCAATTTAATTAAGTCCTCCTTTGGAAAAGGAGCTTCCCCTTCATCTTGACTCAGTATAGGCTACAGGGGTTTAAAAACCAACACTACTCCTAAGCAAAGTGCCTAGTATAGAAGCATAAAACAAAAAGGGTGTGGCACTCACCTGGCGGCATGGTCTCTCTGGATTGGACAGCACCAGTCCGGGTCCGATGAAGTTAAAGGTGGCGTCGATGTGCTTGGGGTTCGGATCCTTAAATGAGATGACGTGCACTTTGTAGGTGGGAGCGAGGTGACGCCTCATCCACTCGATTCCCATAAAGTTAGTAACCTGTGAGCAGGTGTGAACATCATTAACTCTTTATAGTCTGTTCTCTGAGAGAATAGAACTTTAAACATATATAAAAATTATATCATTTAAAGATGCAACAGAACACAACATTACTAAGTAGTTTGTGGAGATGTCGTTGGTTTTGATATCGAACCACACTGGCTTCCACAAACAATATGGCAATAAAATAACTGCGGAGAAAACGGACTTCGTGTGGAGACGTTACTCGGCATGCTCTGACTAGAGCAGCTGACCAGACACGCTACATGATCAGGCCTGGGATTGGGTGTTAAAAACAAGGCATGCTCAAGCCAGGTCATTCAAAGATTGATGACTTTGTGGTACAGCAATCTTCTTCCTGAAGTAGTGGAAATTGTCACGACGGAAGATTTTAATAGCGCCACCTGTAGTACTGGAGTACTCGTACATGATGGCCAATATGAAACCACAGAGAGTTTGCAAGCTTGTAAGCTTGAGAAGGTGGCTCTCATCGTCTCCATATGAAGAATGCTGAGGTGTTTAGGAGATTAATAACGCTAACACTCAAAACAACACATTTATGTATACACACACACACACACACACACACACACATATTCCTTACACCCAAGCCTTCATGTGTGTATGGGATTTTTTTTGTCACCTGGCTCCTCTGCACAAACAGATCTGTTCCGGCTCGGATGAAATCAGCAGCGTCAAAACACGGCTCATGTTCAGTGGTGACAAACTTTCCCTCTGCAGCCAGTTTGTGTCTGTCCTCTACTGTACGGATTGGGTAATCCTACACACACACACACACACACACTTTCATTACTACACAGAATGACCACTAGAGAGGGTAGTATGCAAATATGCTAAAACCACATGACTTTAACGTGTGCATTATAACAGTGGAATGTTCACCTGCAGCATAAGAGGAGAGCTAGCGCTATTAAACCATGCTATGGCCTGTGTTTTTCCTGAAGCTCCACCCTGCCCCTGTCCCCCAGTCCCCCAGTCCCCAAGAGCATGTAGGAGCAACGTAAATCCCACATAAACTCTGCATAGCAATATGCAAATTATACATAAAACTGACTTCCTGTGTTCTTCTTTTCCAGATGTTTTGTGGAAGAAAAAAAAATCATCTGTTTTTCGAAGCAGTTTTGTCAGGCTGAAATGCAGTGAACACCTGAAGTGGATCAGTCAGTGCTCTAAGTGAAATCTGATTTCATTATGTCTCCTTTACAGCTCCATGTTTACAAGAACAATCCCCACTCGAACAAAACCAGCAGGTAGAAAGAGACGCATTCATCAAACATGAGAGAGTTTTAAAAGTGTGTAAGAGAGCTGGAAAAAGAGGGAGGGTGATAAGCGAGAGATCGTTTTGCTGAGTGAGAATGACCTTGGTTTAAAACAAACACACCTGTCCTGAATAGAAACATGAACACACTGGAGTACGCTCACTAACACACTTCAGAAAACAGGAGTTGAAGAGTAATTAATAATAATAATAATAATAATAATAATAATAATTATAATAATTATAATAATAATCCCTCACTCTGTACAGAAACATCTCTGCCCACTAACTACCTAAAATACTAGCAGGCCAACTATCTGAAAAGTTAAGTTTATTTCAGTCCAGACCTCATCAGGGTATGATGCAGGGTCTTTGGTGTGATGTCATGATTCAGTTAGTAACCTTAGCAAGATTATGAAAATAACCAAATAAAAAAAATGGACCAAGAGAAGTCAACCACGGGTAAGTGGATGATGAGTAAAATTTACAATTGGAACAAGGGGTGTGTGTGTGTGTGTGTGTGTGTGTGAGAGAGAGAGAGAGAGGAAGACCTGATCGTATAGCTCGTCTGCCATGGTGGGTTTGGGTGCGGTGGTCCACTTTGCTCCTTGTCTAAAGTACTCTTTAATGAGCGGCCTGTAAGCACGATACTCGAAAAACCGAGCTCTCCACGCCATCGGAGCCTCAATGATCTCGTTCCCCACAACCAACAGGATGTCCCGCGGCATGGCTGCGTACATACCTACACACACACACACACACACACACACACAGCATTGTGTTCCATGCTGCCGTAAGGAAACAGCAAACGCATGATATTAACTTTAACTGTCTGTCTGTATGTATGTATGTGTGTATGTATGTATGTATGTATGTATGTGTGTGTGTGTATGTATGTTATCTTTGCTCCTGCTCAATCAGGACACGCTTTACTGAACTCGTATTAGTGAAGATCACTCTTTACTTCACTGTGATTGTGATGTAAGGTTAATCTCAGGGTCCGTCCCACCTGTGGATGTGAAGTCGGGGGTTTTGTACTCGAAGGACCAGTCGATGGGTTCAGGTCTCCTCACGACGACGCCTTCATGGCGCAGGATATTGCACATTTCCTCGATTTCAGTAATCGCCTTCTTCAGGTGCTCCTCAGGGAATGTCTGCCCTCCGTATTTCTGATAAAATGGCCAGTACTTCTCGTACGTGTTGGCCTGACGGAAAAACAAAAAGAGGGTGAGTAGATGAGTGAATGAGTGTGAGTGCGTGAGTGAATGAGTGAGCTGAGAGTGAATGAATGAATGCTCGTTGTCTGTACCTTGACCTCTACAGTAAACGGAGGGACGCGTGCGTTTTCCGCGCGCCCCACAATCACTTCCTCCAGCAGGTCCCACTCGTTATAAGCGCAAACTGGACACTCATCAGGCACAGGCTCATTGATGCCCACGACCTCAGCTGCGTGTGATCTCACGGCAGCCGCCGAGCTCGAGCTCTGAAACGCCTTCTGAACCCAACGGGACGCCGTACGTCCAATCTAAACAAAATAAAACTCAGAGTCAACAATAATATTCCATTTATAACTGAAAAACTGCACCTCAATACAGTAAAGATCTAAAACTAAAAATGCCTTTCTTACATTTTATTCATTGTATATATATACGTATGTTAACACGGTCATTCATGGAGAGATAGCACAATTCCACTTTTTCTTTTCCGATATTCTTTGAAATCATCTTCACGGCAAAATAGCATATACTAAATATAAACGATTATAAACGTGATGCAATCAGTCCTGACAAAATAAAACACTAATCAAGTTTCTTTAAATGTAAACATTACATTTCCAGTTCTAAAAATACATTAAAATCCATTTCCAAACTTTGCTGCTTGTTACAGGGTCCGATATGCACGCTCTGACATCCGATCTACCATTTTCTGTTGGTGTTAGCCTGATGCTGCTATTGGATATCAGATCGGTGCCACCTCTACATTAATGTATTCATTTTATTCATGTGAACGAGGCAAAATATGCATTTAAATGTTTGAAGGTGGACTAAATGAGAGAAAGGTTATGAGTGAGCGCATGAAGACATTAAGAATCCTGTACATGAAATATATGAGTAAATGAATAGAGAATAATGGATTCATTAAATACGGAAGTAAATTGGCGAAGTGAGTAAAATACTGGATAAATAAATACCTGCATGACTAACCTACTGAATGAATGACTGGATGAATAAATGGTTAAGTAAACGTCTGAGTTGATGAATACATTAGTAAATTCATGAACGGATGACTGCTTGAATAAATGCATGAAGATATAGAGTTTGTCACATGAATGAATATGTAAAGAAAAGGGTGTTTAAATAATGCATGAACTGAAGGGCTGGATGAATCAACACATGAATGAATGGATGAATGACAGCCCTGAATTTTTTCCTGTACCGAGTACAGTAGTGTGCACTTTGTCGTCTCCATTTGCTGCACAGCTGTAGAGGAATGAATCTCTCCATCACTGATAACGCTGATAACAGGAACACGTTTACCCACACAAAGGTCAACACGCTCTCACTCATGTGGAAGAGATGATGGAAAAAAAAGCCCAGATACAGAGGCAGCAGTTTTGGTGGTGGGGAAAAGATCATTTTATTCTCATATCATTACAGAGAAGGTTTATTTACTTGGGAAAAGAAAAAAAAAGAGGACAAGTTAAACCTCAAATGTTTGTATTATTTGCATAACTCCAATTTTTTTGTTGAAGTTTTAATAACAATAATTACAGTTCTGTTAAAATAACTTTGTGTAATGTTAAATGTACAAAAACTTGTTTATAGTTAAATATTTACTTGTATTCATATTAATAAGAATGATGTATGTTAATTGTACAAATATATACTGACCATACATTGATGCAGTAATTTAATATGATAAATGATGTGTAACTATATAAGCTGTTGTCTGAGTTAAAATGATTTTAATGTGTAATAATAATAATAATAATAATAATAATAATAATAATAATGTGTTTTAGCATATATTCATATCCTGAGTAAATAGTGATGAGAATGTTGTACTTTTTGTTGTTTAATGTTTGTAAAGTGAATGTTACAGTTGTGTGTACTGACCATGGCTCCGATTAAGTGAGCAGCCTCGGCTCCTCGGCTTCCTCCTCTCAGACAGCGCACTCTCAGCATGTTCCTGCTCGGGGGATTGTGGGTAATTCCTGCAGCATGCACGGCTGAGTGTATGAAGTAAAGTGCAGTGCACAAGCAGAGTGGTCTGTTATATAGCGCAGTATTCGCATTCCTCATGCAACCTGACGCCCTGTGAAACCCCACACCCTGCACCAGCACATTCTTATCACCTGTCTCTCTCTCTCTGTCTGTCTGTCTGTGTCTACAGCGCACTGTATCTGACGCTCACTTCCTTATTCTTTTTCTGTCTTACTCTAGGCCCACTGCTCTTTACTTTATATATGCTACCCCTAGGTCAAATTATTCGTAAACATGGAATTATCTTCCACTGTTATGCTGATGATACACAGCTGTATGTTTCAGTGAAGCCAGAGGACAGACAGCAGCTTAGTAAAGTTGAGGATTGTGTAAAGGACATTAGACATTGGATGCTTATTAACTTCATTTTGCTTAATTCTGAGAAGACAGAAGAACTTGTACTAGGACCACGTGTAGCTAGAAGTAATCTTTCTGATCTCACAGTAACTCTGGATGAACTTTCTGTTTCATCATCTGCAGCAGTTAAAGACCTTGGAGTGATTATTGACTCCAGTCTATCATTTGATGCTCATGTAGATAATATTACTAGGATAGTCTTCTTTCATCTCAGAAATATTTCTAAGATAAGAAATATATTGTCACTACATGATGCAGAAATATTAGTTCATGCTTTCGTCACCTCTAGACTAGATTACTGTAATGCCTTACTGTCTGGATGTTCCAGTAGGAATATAAATAAGCTCCAGTTAGTCCAGAATACAGCTGCTAGAGTCCTAACTAGAACCAGAAGATACGACCACATCACCCCGATCTTATCCACACTGCATTGGCTCCCAGTGAAATCTCACATTGATTATAAAATACTATTATTAACCTATAAAGCACTAAACGGTCTCACGCCACAGTACCTGAGAGAACTTTTGGTCTTTTATGATCCGCCACGCCTACTTCCATCAAAAGGTGCAGGCTATTTGTTGGTACCTGGAATAGCGAAGGCTACAGCAGGGGGAAGAGCTTTCTCTTATAGAGCCCCACAGTTATGGAACAGTCTTCCTATTAGTGTTCGGGACTCAGACACAGTGTCCGTGTTTAAGTCCAGGCTGAAAACATATTTGTTTACTCAAGCTTACCATGAATAGACTTTCTTTTATGCAAAGTACACAGTCTTATCCATTACAGGATAGTAATCATACCTAATAATCTGTCCCTCTCTTTATCTCCCCCTCCCTCTCTCCTTCGGTCGATATGATGCACATGATATTATGGAGATGCCAGTGATCCTGACCATTTCTGCTCTCTGGACCTGCCTGATCCATCCTGATGCCCTACCTCTGGATGGCGCTCTCATCAACTGGAGGCTACAGCCTGGAGATTGATGAGGATTGTACTGCTTGGAGTACCATGGAGATGGTTTTGGACCTCAATTCAACATGGACATTCTCACTGTGGTTGCTGGGACTACGGTTGCTGCGATGGCTTTAGGACTGCAATGACCACATACAGTTTTACACTCAGGTTTCCTTTAGTGAACAGTGGACTAGTTCAACAAACAGACTTCATATAAAACCATAATGAACTTTCCTTTACTTTCACACTATCCGGTGTCACCCAGATGAGGACGGGTTCCCTTCTGAGTCTGGTTCCTCTAAAGGTTTCTTCCTCGTATCATCTCAGGGAGTTTTTCCTCACCACCGTCACCACCGGCTCGCTCAATAGGGATAAATTCACACACTTAAAATCTCTATCCTGTGTTTATATGTTTCTGTAAAGCTACTTATATGCCATAACTCACAAAAGTTTTTCTTGTTTTTATTTAATATAATCAGAATGAGCACTATGCCCTGGAAACCCCCCAGCAGTAGAAATGTGAACAGTGTCAGCATGGTGTGTGAATTCTGGCTCTGAATGTTCCTCGTCCTCAGCTACATCACTCCTGTTCATAATCGCTCTCAACTAGAGATGTGTGCAGGAATGTTTTTTAATCCCACTCATGCAGTTATTATTTTTATTATTTTCGCCATGTTTTCTAATAGTTCAGTTGGTTCTGTTTCCCAAAAGATAAAAAAATTAGTAGACTGATATAAAGAACCAGGAGCCTGACCAGGCAGTTACTAAGGATGAATGAATGAATGAATGAATGAATGCTGGAAATGCATCATGCAGCGCATCATGTTCATGTTGATGTTAACATTCACGTTAATAAACATGGTCTGTATCTAATGGACTTCATGTCTGATCACGCGCCGGACAAGTAAAAACTTCCAGATCGAGAAACTTTTTTTGTTGCGTCCCACTGGATCCGAGTCCTGAGTCCTGAGTTCACCAAGCTATCTATAAAGACAACTTGAAAATAAACAAAATGAAGTCTGCTGGAAAATCTCACTTTTCAAGTTTAATTGACAGCCACAAAGACCCCAGATTCCTCCACCACAGACAGGCTGCTGAACCCCTCACAGCCACCGGCAAACATGTTTTACCCCTCACAGATATTAATATTGGATCATTTTCCTCAGTAAATAAATGACCAAGTATAATTTGTTTGTCTTGTTTGTTTAATCAGGTTCTCGTTATCTACTTTTAGGAAAATCTGATGATGTTTTAGATCATATTTATACAGACATCTAGAAAAGTCTAAAGGGTTCACAAACTTTCAAGCACCACTGTATGTGGTTATATCTAGTACTCTGTTTTATGACGGTATAAGTTAGGTTTTTTTTAATTGATATCGTTTATTGACAGCATATTAAATAGCAATATAAAGTTAATTACCTTTAACAAAGAGTTAGCTCTTATTATTATTATTATTATTATTATTATTATTATTATTATTATTATTATTATTATATTAACAGCTGATAAAGTACATGAGAGTACATGTTGGTCAGCGTAGCGTCTGATGAAAGGTCTTTCTGGAGAGAGCAGGGATCCGTTTAAAATGTAGGGAAGGTTGAATTACGTTTATGTAAAATTAGCAAGGGGGTTACTACGCCTGGTGTGTGTGTGTGTATGTGTGTGTGTGGGTGTGGATGTGTGTGGGTGTGGGTGTGTAATAAAAAGTATTGGTGTGTTATATGAACTGTTGTATCACTTCACACACTTATCTCACTCTCACTGTAACCTTGAGAGGCTGCACACTATTTTGTGTGTGTGTGTGTGTGTGTGTGTATGAGAGAGAGAGCGAGAGAGAGAGAGAGAGAGTGAAAGGTCAGTTAAGTAAGGAGAGATCCAAATGAGGTTAGTCCACGCTTGTGTGTGTACTGTACTGTGCCACACTACAGCTGTGCATTTTTGCGCCCTACACTTTTGTGCTCTGTGTGCGTGTGTGTGTGTGTGTGTGTGTGTGTGTTGGTTATAAACAGAGGTCGACAGGTTTAAGCATGTTTATCAGTGATGTGATAAAGTCTGCGCTGTTAATCAGCTATTCACACACACACACACACACACACACACACACACACACACACACACACTGATAGCAAACCTGGCAGCATAAAGTCATTAAACCTAACTTCCTGCTAACGTTCTGTTAACCTCATTCTAAAAGTAGGCTAAACTAACACAAATGTAACATTATGATAAAATCAGGCCACCCGTGTGCTAACTTTGATGCTATGCTAAAAAACATGCCTACAGTAATATCAGTCCAGATCCATTTCCTCTCACTCACTTTATCACTGTCATGCTCATTGTAAAGAGTGATACTGTCGCTACTGTGCGTTTGTCATCATATCATTATCTCAGCTCATGCTAACGTTAAGTCGAGCTTATGCATGAAGCTGTGCTGTAGGTCTCACTGCACAGCGAGAGGGCTGTGTTAGATTTCACCCCACGGATATTTTGAGGTGCCTCGGTCTGAACCTCCTGAACCTCGGCAGATAAAAACAGCTCCATGTCTTATTAAGAGCATGTGTGCACTTCATTAGCGTGCTGATTTAGGCGACTGAGACGGAGCCCTAAAGTGGCCCTGAAATCAAAATCAGTGTTTCAGAGCATTCGGATCTCTTAGTGTGATGAAATGATAGGAGTGTAGGAAAAAGTACAAAATAGTCTTAGAGATATTCACATTTTAGCTTTTTAGTTCATCACTTCCAGGAAAATGATTCCATTTTTGATGACTCATCCTGTACTAGTCTTCTGTTTGTCCAGTTAAATGCTCTCTAGAACATATATGTGGTCTTCGGTGACATTCATCTAGACAAGCCGCTTGCAGCTGATCTTCTTGCTCTTCTTCCCACGTTTGACCTCAAGCAGTTCACCGCACCAGCAACCCACAAAGCCGACAAACACCTCAGCCTCATCCTCTCACGTAACTGCACCACACACAATCTTCTCATTACTATCTCCTTTCGTCGCAATCTTCGCTCCCTTTCCCCCTCACACGTCTCCTCCGTTGTCACAACCTCACTTCTCTCTGATAGCCACCTCTCCTCACTGGACTTAAACACCGCAACTGACATGCTATGTTCCATTCTAACATCTTCTCTTGACAGCATCTGCCCCCTAACCTCCAGACCTGCTCGCACATCACCCTCTAGCCCTTGGCTATCAGAAGCTCTGCGTAACAACCGGGCCAAACTAAGAGCATCTGAAAGGAAATGGCGTAAATCTAAAAATCCAACTGACCTAACCAATTACCAAACACTTCTCTCCTCTTTTTCCAATAGCATCCCCACTGCTAAAGCCACATACTACCAAGAGAAGATTGGCAGTTCTCCCAACACCTCTTCAAAACCTGTCCCCCTCCTCCCCCTTTCCCCTACCTCTCTCACTGCACATGACTGGTCAGGAACCAGTTCTCAAACCCAGACAGGCATAGACCGGCTCCTCCACCGTGTAACTCTCACCTGTCCTCCTTCTCTCCCCTCTCAGAGACTGATGTCTCAAAACTCTTCCTCTCTAGCCATCCCACAACCTGTCCTCTTGAGTCTATCCTTCTCACCTTCTTCAGTCCATCTCTCCCACACTATTACCTGCCCTCACACACATATTTAACACATCCCTCTCTACTGGCACATACCCTACCTCATTTAAGCAGGACCCGTTTCCCTCCTCCCTTTCCTTTCCAAAATCCTCAAAAAATCTGTTTTTAATCAACTCTTCAATTTTCTCACACAGAACAACCTCCTGGACACCAAGCAGTCTGGCTTCAAGAGCAATCACTCCACAGAGACTGCTCTGTTTTCCGTCACTGAAGCCTTACGACTAGCAAGAGCAACCTCTAGATCATCTGTCCTCGTCCTACTCCACCTCTCTGCTGCTTTCGACACTGTGAACCATCAGATCCTCCTGTCAACTCTCCTTCAGCCTAAACATCACCAGAACGGCTCTACGCTGGGTGGAATCATATCTGACAGACAGATCCTTCAAGGTATTATGGAAGGGAGGGGCTTCTGAAACTCAGCAACTCACAACTGGGGTTCCTCAGGGGTCAGTTCTGGGTCCACTGCTCTTTTCTATTTATACTACATCTCTAAGGCAGGTGATGAAGTCTCATGGCTTCTCATATCATTGCTAAGCTGATGACACCCAGCTCTATTTGTCCTTCCAGCCTGATGATCCATCCGTCTCTGCACGAATCTCTGCTTGCCTGTCAGACATCTCGGTCTGGATTAAGGAACACCACCTTAATCTCAATTTGGCAAAATCTGAGCTTCTCGTCATCCCAGCCTGTCCCTCAATCAACCACAACCTCACTGTACAGCTCGGCTCAACCACACTCAAGCCAACCAGGACAGCCAGGAACCTCGGGGTGATTCTTGATGACAATCTGACCTTTACAGACCACATCTCAACAACTGCATAGTCCTGAAGGTTCATCCTGTACAACATCAAGAAAATCAGACCCTACCTCACCGAACAGGCTACACAGATACTAGTCCAGGCTCTTGTTATTTCAAAACTAGACTACTGCAACTCACTACTCTCGGGCCTCCCAGCAGCTCCATGAAACCCCTTCAGATGATTCAGAATGATTCAGAATACAGCAGCATGCCTCGTCTTCAAACAGCCCAAGAGAACCCATGTCACACCCCTCCTCATCTCCCTCCTCTGGCTTCCTGTAGCCGCCCGCATCAAATTCAAGGCCTTGATGCTCATGTACAAGACCTTGTCTGGAACAGCGCCCCCTACCTCATCTCTCTCCTGAAGGCTTACGTTCCCTCATGCAATCTGCCATCAACGACCAGCGTGGCTCAGCATGGCTCAAAGTCCCTTTCCAGAACATTCACACCAACTGTTCCTCAGTGGTGGAATGAACTTCCAACCTCAATCCGGACCACAGAATCTGTCACTATCTTCACAAAACAGCTAAAGACCCACCTCCTCTGTGAACACTGAACTAACCCCTAATAGACCAACCCCAATATTATTTAAATAAAAAACAAAACCCTACTCTGGCTCTTACACCTCGACTCTGCGCACTTTGCTTCTTCTGGAACTCAATTAAAAGATCGTGTACAGTAGCATTGTACAGTAGCACTACTTGTATTGTTCTCCACTTGATATATCACTTTGCTCGTATTTCATCATTTGTAAGTTGCTTTGGATAAAAGCGTCTGCTAAATGAATAAATGTAATGTAAATGTAAATATATGCCCCACCCCCAGGAGTGTATCTTGCTCTACAGTAGCAGATTGTTAGCAGTAAACATGGTTCGTTTTGGCCGCGCGTCTTCCTGCACATTATTCCATTTCCCAACTAAGCGTAAATGTTTGGAGTTTATATATTTGAAAGGGGGCGGAGTTTGTGTGACTTTTCATGACTTGGATCCCTTTAATGTCGGAACTGATGGAGAATTACGTCTTTTTACACATTAGTAAGAGTCAGTAATATTATTTATCTTCCACTCAGACGTGTCAGACGTCTCTCGGTGATGTCCCTGCGACTCGGCGTCACCACGAATGACACCAAAGTTCGACCTCGACTCACACACGTATGGCGAAACCCCGAACAACATGCGGTATCTCGTTATGGATCTCGTCCTGGTTAATGTGGACAGGTGTAGGTGAAGCTGGTGGTGATAAGTCCTCCACGACTAAAGACATCGCTCTGACTTCCTGTTTCAAAAGGAAATACGTCAACATATTGAATCAAATCACGGCTCTCAAGCCATGTGGACGTCATGTGCACTACATAATAAGTCAAACTTTTTTTTACCAAGGTAATGTATTTATATAGGGAACATGGGGCCATTTTGGACTTTTGGTCATGAAATTTTCATGTGTGTGTGTGTGTCTGTGTCTGTGTGTGTCCATGTCACCAGAGGTGCAGAGTTCACACACACACACACAGTGTTGATGAGTTTATCAGCAGCCTTTGGTTTGTTTGCTGGGTGAACAGATATTTGTCTCTCTGTGCTGAGTCGGCACTGACACACACCTACTAACACGCACTAAAGCACACGCATACAGTATATGCTAACATTATAATGCTATGCCACGGTTCACTCTTACTTCCTCCCCTCCCCCAACCACAGAAACCTAACACTTATCACATTACATTAGCCTGAGTTTTATATTACCTTTACATTTTCTTGTTTGAGAAGATGCTCTTCTCCAACGCGACTTACGAGTGAGGTGAGCGAGCGAGGTGTTGGGGTCCTGCTCAAGAACGGGACAGTGGCTCACAATCTTCTAACCACTAAGACCCACTGATTTACACTAACCACACAACAGTGCTAAATCTTTTTGACCTGCTAAGTCAAGCTAATGCTAACTACTGCATCTGAGATCCAATCTCTATAGCTGTTGTTAGTAACACCTGCTCTGATTGGACGGCTTGCACCCACATAGACAAAAGATTAGCATGTTCCTGTAATCATGGGGACATTTAGATCTAATAATCACACACACACACACACACAATGAACTTCATCTATGTGTCTATCAAAAATCCACAGCCAAGAACACCAGGAACGCCAGGAACACCTCCTGCACCATGTGTCCTTTCCCTTTCCACACTTTCACTCTCAGTATGTGTGTGTGTGTGTGTGTGTGTGTGTGTGTGTGTGTGTGTGTGTGTGTGTGATTATTAGATCTAAATGTCCCCGTGATGCTTGGTGCTAAAGATGCTTGGTGGGCTTTTGTGGTCCAAAATCTGTTCAGAGATTGGGTTCAGGTTGCGTGTGTGTGTGTGTGTGTGTGTGTGTGTGTGTGTAGATAGACAGTTCTCAGTGGAATGTGAAGAGCAGCTGTTACCCTCCCACTGTGTGTGTGTGTGTGTGTTTGACCCGAACACAGCTGGCTCATAAACAATGTTAACAGAAATTGAAAGCTCAGATCACGTCATTTATTAATTCCATGTACAGTCCATTGGATTATATTCGCACACAATAGTGTTTCAGGTGCACCTGGGTCAGGTGTAGGTTAACCCTAACCACCCTAGCCCTAACCCCCCTAACCCCCCTAACCCCCCTAGCCCTAACCCCCCTAACCCCCCTAGCCCTAACCCTAACCCAGGTTTAGGGTATGTTTGGCTCACTGGGTTGAGCTGATATGTAATGTTCAGGGATGGGCGAGTCTATGGTACCAGTTTTAACGTCCATCTCGGGTGATCGGATCCATACAGGTGTGAACAGGGTCAAATCCATCTTGAGATCTGATCACTCAGACAACGTGTGGAGGAAATGTGGGACGTGTGTGGAGACGTGACATTTGTAGAGTGAACACTTCGTGTCCTTGACCGCCGAGTCACCAGGGTTGCCAGGTTTATCGTTTTACACTGCTTTTGAATTGCCCAGTCATCTCCTCTCATGAAGAAGAAGAAGATTTATTTATATAGTGCCCTTCCAAAGCTCAAACTCACTTATACACACTGTTTCTATCGACATGAACTGCACCGGATCGCTGCTCTGTGACTCGAAAAAGATGTCAGTGACGTGCTGAACTCCTCACAATGGGATAAATGATCTCTATAAAACACAAAGATGGGCGTGTCAGCCTGTAAACTCCATGTGTACTATACACCTCATTTTAATACACACCGAATGTTTGGATCTATATCGTTTTATGGGGCGTGGCCATGAACTCAAAAACGTAGCTTAAAACCCACAGCTTCTCTGACATGACATTTTAAACTTTGTCTATAATGTGGAATTCTTTAGGTTTTGGAGTGAAAGAGTCATCGCTTCCTGGAGCGTCTTTATACTAAAGAAAAAGCACAAAACCTCTTTTCCTACTGCATTTAACGCCATCTTGACCGACATGTCGGTTCAGACGGGAAACACTGGATATCACTCCGAGTTATTTCTACTGCTCTGTTTATAGAAAGTAAAATACAGTATAATCTTTCCAGATGAACACAAGTGCAGTCTGTAAATTATTACTGACATGATGGATTTGGAGTAAAGTCCCAGAGATAATAATTACAAAACTAATCCTGTCTGAATAGGGCTCTTTTTTTTTTAGATGCTTGGTGGGCTTTCGTGGTCCAAAATCTGTTCCGAGATAGGGTTCAGGCTGCGTGTGTGTGTGTGTGTGTGTGTACGTGTGTGTGTGTGTGTGGTGTGTACGTGCAGGCTTTCGAAGCTGAAACTGAATCTGTGTTTGACTTCTGCCCTTACTGAATCATGTGATTACACAGAAACTGAGAGCCAATGAGCAGTGATCTAAATATATCCATCAGGGATCGGCAGTGAACAGGTTCAGTCTTTAATGTATCTGGCTGCAGATGCTAGTTCTTGATGTTAATACAATAATGACGAAATATAGGGGAAATATGTTACGTTTAAGTTTAGAACACATATTAGTAGTCGGATTAAACAGTCTGTTAAAAATAAAAAAACAAAACCCTACTCTGGCTCTTACACCTCGACTCTGCGCACTTTGCTTCTTCTGGAACTCAATTAAAAGATCGTGTACAGTAGCATTGTACAGTAGCACTACTTGTATTGTTCTCCACTTGATATATCACTTTGCTCGTATTTCATCATTTGTAAGTTGCTTTGGATAAAAGCGTCTGCTAAATGAATAAATGTAATGTAAATGTAAATATATGCCCCACCCCCAGGAGTGTATCTTGCTCTACAGTAGCAGATTGTTAGCAGTAAACATGGTTCGTTTTGGCCGCGCGTCTTCCTGCACATTATTCCATTTCCCAACTAAGCGTAAATGTTTGGAGTTTATATATTTGAAAGGGGGCGGAGTTTGTGTGACTTTTCATGACTTGGATCCCTTTAATGTCGGAACTGATGGAGAATTACGTCTTTTTACACATTAGTAAGAGTCAGTAATATTATTTATCTTCCACTCAGACGTGTCAGACGTCTCTCGGTGATGTCCCTGCGACTCGGCGTCACCACGAATGACACCAAAGTTCGACCTCGACTCACACACGTATGGCGAAACCCGAACAACATGCGGTATCTCGTTATGGATCTCGTCCTGGTTAATGTGGACAGGTGTAGGTGAAGCTGGTGGTGATAAGTCCTCCACGACTAAAGACATCGCTCTGACTTCCTGTTTCAAAAGGAAATACGTCAACATATTGAATCAAATCACGGCTCTCAAGCCATGTGGACGTCATGTGCACTACATAATAAGTCAAACTTTTTTTTACCAAGGTAATGTATTTATATAGGGAACATGGGGCCATTTTGGACTTTTGGTCATGAAATTTTCATGTGTGTGTGTGTGTCTGTGTCTGTGTGTGTCCATGTCACCAGAGGTGCAGAGTTCACACACACACACACAGTGTTGATGAGTTTATCAGCAGCCTTTGGTTTGTTTGCTGGGTGAACAGATATTTGTCTCTCTGTGCTGAGTCGGCACTGACACACACCTACTAACACGCACTAAAGCACACGCATACAGTATATGCTAACATTATAATGCTATGCCACGGTTCACTCTTACTTCCTCCCCTCCCCCAACCACAGAAACCTAACACTTATCACATTACATTAGCCTGAGTTTTATATTACCTTTACATTTTCTTGTTTGAGAAGATGCTCTTCTCCAACGCGACTTACGAGTGAGGTGAGCGAGCGAGGTGTTGGGGTCCTGCTCAAGAACGGGACAGTGGCTCACAATCTTCTAACCACTAAGACCCACTGATTTACACTAACCACACAACAGTGCTAAATCTTTTTGACCTGCTAAGTCAAGCTAATGCTAACTACTGCATCTGAGATCCAATCTCTATAGCTGTTGTTAGTAACACCTGCTCTGATTGGACGGCTTGCACCCACATAGACAAAAGATTAGCATGTTCCTGTAATCATGGGGACATTTAGATCTAATAATCACACACACACACACACACAATGAACTTCATCTATGTGTCTATCAAAAATCCACAGCCAAGAACACCAGGAACGCCAGGAACACCTCCTGCACCATGTGTCCTTTCCCTTTCCACACTTTCACTCTCAGTATGTGTGTGTGTGTGTGTGTGTGTGTGTGTGTGTGTGTGTGTGTGTGTGTGTGATTATTAGATCTAAATGTCCCCGTGATGCTTGGTGCTAAAGATGCTTGGTGGGCTTTTGTGGTCCAAAATCTGTTCAGAGATTGGGTTCAGGTTGCGTGTGTGTGTGTGTGTGTGTGTGTGTGTGTGTGTAGATAGACAGTTCTCAGTGGAATGTGAAGAGCAGCTGTTACCCTCCCACTGTGTGTGTGTGTGTGTGTTTGACCCGAACACAGCTGGCTCATAAACAATGTTAACAGAAATTGAAAGCTCAGATCACGTCATTTATTAATTCCATGTACAGTCCATTGGATTATATTCGCACACAATAGTGTTTCAGGTGCACCTGGGTCAGGTGTAGGTTAACCCTAACCACCCTAGCCCTAACCCCCCTAACCCCCCTAACCCCCCTAGCCCTAACCCCCCTAACCCCCCTAGCCCTAACCCTAACCCAGGTTTAGGGTATGTTTGGCTCACTGGGTTGAGCTGATATGTAATGTTCAGGGATGGGCGAGTCTATGGTACCAGTTTTAACGTCCATCTCGGGTGATCGGATCCATACAGGTGTGAACAGGGTCAAATCCATCTTGAGATCTGATCACTCAGACAACGTGTGGAGGAAATGTGGGACGTGTGTGGAGACGTGACATTTGTAGAGTGAACACTTCGTGTCCTTGACCGCCGAGTCACCAGGGTTGCCAGGTTTATCGTTTTACACTGCTTTTGAATTGCCCAGTCATCTCCTCTCATGAAGAAGAAGAAGATTTATTTATATAGTGCCCTTCCAAAGCTCAAACTCACTTATACACACTGTTTCTATCGACATGAACTGCACCGGATCGCTGCTCTGTGACTCGAAAAAGATGTCAGTGACGTGCTGAACTCCTCACAATGGGATAAATGATCTCTATAAAACACAAAGATGGGCGTGTCAGCCTGTAAACTCCATGTGTACTATACACCTCATTTTAATACACACCGAATGTTTGGATCTATATCGTTTTATGGGGCGTGGCCATGAACTCAAAAACGTAGCTTAAAACCCACAGCTTCTCTGACATGACATTTTAAACTTTGTCTATAATGTGGAATTCTTTAGGTTTTGGAGTGAAAGAGTCATCGCTTCCTGGAGCGTCTTTATACTAAAGAAAAAGCACAAAACCTCTTTTCCTACTGCATTTAACGCCATCTTGACCGACATGTCGGTTCAGACGGGAAACACTGGATATCACTCCGAGTTATTTCTACTGCTCTGTTTATAGAAAGTAAAATACAGTATAATCTTTCCAGATGAACACAAGTGCAGTCTGTAAATTATTACTGACATGATGGATTTGGAGTAAAGTCCCAGAGATAATAATTACAAAACTAATCCTGTCTGAATAGGGCTCTTTTTTTTTTAGATGCTTGGTGGGCTTTCGTGGTCCAAAATCTGTTCCGAGATAGGGTTCAGGCTGCGTGTGTGTGTGTGTGTGTGTGTACGTGTGTGTGTGTGTGTGTGTGTACGTGCAGGCTTTCGAAGCTGAAACTGAATCTGTGTTTGACTTCTGCCCTTACTGAATCATGTGATTACACAGAAACTGAGAGCCAATGAGCAGTGATCTAAATATATCCATCAGGGGATCGGCAGTGAACAGGTTCAGTCTTTAATGTATCTGGCTGCAGATGCTAGTTCTTGATGTTAATACAATAATGACGAAATATAGGGGAAATATGTTACGTTTAAGTTTAGAACACATATTAGTAGTCGGATTAAACAGTCTGTTAAAATTAAATAAATAAATATTATTATCAAATACACAGCCATTGCTCTTTGCGTCCGGGTAAATCCAGTAAAATACCGACACGTCGTTTTGTGTGATGACTTTTATTTTAGTGTAATATTGGTAATTGTGTGGCAGAGATGTGCGATTTTGTGCGATTTTGTTTCACACAGAACTTTTTACAGTTAGTCTGACAGGTGGAAGTTCCTTCATTCATACTTCAGCCATGTGACCTGCTGAAAGCGAACCCCTGACCATTTAAACCTGGCTCCAGGCCGTGTGTGTGTGTGTGTGTGTGTGTGTGTGTTTGTGAAGGATCACCTTCCTTCGAGCAGCTTTTGAGTAGAAACAGTATGAGTGTGTGGTGAACGTGTTTATTTATACACTCAGTCATCTGAAATCCGTCTGCCACGGTTGTGTAAATCCTCACAGCTCCCCCTGCTGGATGAAGTGTTAAGTGTTTGGCTGAAATGTGGTGTATTCATGATGTAACAGTTTTGGTTATTAAAATATTTTCTCGAAGCAAAAAATGTTGATTATTTATTTGATCATTTGACCAAAGTAAGTTTCTGCTCTGAGAACACGTTTGGAAAACTTTTTTTTTTTTTTTTACTTCGTCTGTCCAAGCAGCACGAGTTCTTCTGTGTCCCAGTTGATGTTTAGACCTCGTACCTTCGTCCTCATTTATACAAAAACCCTGTTTCCATCTGACTTCTTCACAGACCACGTTTTCCTTCTGAGACAAGCATAAACACAGATTTCTTAAATTTCAAGCTTTTCCATTCAGTTTTTTTTTTATTCACATTTTTACAATCAGAACTAAAGATCTGGATGGAAATCAAGAAAGAAAGAAAGCTGCAATTATTAAAAATCTTACTGAATATTAATTCATTCAACTGTTACAAATCATTTTCATTACAAAACTTCGTTTATACAATTTATTCGATCAATTCCCTTTTTCAATTTTAAACTTGAGTTCAAATCACAGTGAAGGAGGCGTGGCCAAAGTTCTGTCCAATGAAGAGGCTTGTTCTCTGTGTGTGTGTGTGCGTGTTCAGATGTGGATCTTCCCTGACATGATAGCGTTGTAGTGTGTGTGTGTGAGGGGGACATAGCTCTCGCTGTTCTCCTGCAGGAAGTAAATGGGCGGAGCCACTCTATCAGGATCAAATCCATCCTTCATCAGAAAGGTTTTCACTTGTTTAAATGTCCCAGTCATCTCCATGCTCCTCTGGAACAACAACAACAACAATAATAATAATAATAATAATAATAATGATAACAGTCATCTTTCTGAACATATGTGTCTGTTAGCAGTATATTTATCTATAATTAATACACTCCTCACTGGCTTGTTCACAGTAAAGCACTAAAACACATTGTTAATCAATGTTCTGTAATAGTTAATACCAGCTAGCGTGCTAGCTCACAAACTAGCCACATTGATAATACACAAGCAGATATGAACTATACAATTGTACTCTTTAAACATCTGGCCTCATTAAACCTTCACACCTGTCTTTTGTTGGTTTGGACATGTTTGTAGCTCTTTGTTAGGACCAAAGAGAGTTAAATGATTGAGTTAGTGTCAAAGGTCCTCAGAAAATAAACTGTTTTTACAATCACGGCGTTAGTTGAAAAAGATTTCCTTTTATTTACTGAGGTTAAGGTTAAGGTTTGTAATGTCGCATTAATTATCTACAGTAATCATTATGTCAATAAAGCGTTCTTACAAAGATAGAAAAATGTGTGTGTGTGTGTGTGTGTGTCTGTGTGTGTGTGTGTGTGTACCAGGATGCGTATGAAGCGTGGCCGGGCGTACGCAGGCAGGAAGTTGGTGACGTGATTGAAAGCTTTTTTGCAGTCAAACTCTCTCTTTTCCTTTAGTGTCAGCGCTGCCATGCCGACACGCCCCTCATGACCTTTAATACAAACACACACACTGATGGAAATAAAGCCGAGATCACTGAATATTAAGCATGAGATGAAATGTGGTTTTTTACCTGGAACCTCGACACCATACACACTCACATCTTTAACAAAATCCATCACTGAAATAATGTCAGCCACTTCAGTGGTGGCCACGTTCTCTCCTTTCCATCTGCACGAAAACAATTCATCACAACCATAGAACCTGAGAACCGAGAAAACCTGAGAACCTGTATTCTCCCTCTGGTTTTAGTCATGATGTAATGGACTGGGAGGGGTTTTAGTCATGATGTAATGGACTGGGAGGGGTTTAATCATGATGTAATGGACTGGGAGGGGTTTTAGTCATGATGTAATGGACTGGGAGGGGTTTAATCATGATGTAATGGACTGGGAGGGGTTTTAGTCATGATGTAATGGACTGGGAGAGGTTTTAGTCATGATGTAATGGACTGGGAGGGGTTTAATCATGATGTAATGGACTGGGAGGGGTTTTAGTCATGATGTAATGGACTGGGAGGGGTTTAATCATGATGTAATGGACTGGGAGGGGTTTTAGTCATGATGTAATGGACTGGGAGGGGTTTTAGTCATGATGTAATGGACTGGGACGGGTTTAATCATGATGTAATGGACTGGGAGGGGTTTAGTCATGATGTAATGGACTGGGAGAGGTTTTAGTCATGATGTAATGGACTGGGAGGGGTTTAATCATGATGTAATGGACTGGGAGGGGTTTTAGTCATGATGTAATGGACTGGGAGAGGTTTTAGTCATGATGTAATGGACTGGGAGGGGTTTAATCATGATGTAATGGACTGGGAGGGGTTTTAGTCATGATGTAATGGACTGGGAGGGGTTTTAGTCATGATGTAATGGACTGGGAGGGGTTTTAGTCATGATGCAATGGACTGGGAGGGGTTTAGTCATGATGTAATGGACTGGGAGGGGTTTTAGTCATGATGTAATGGACTGGGAGGGGTTTAGTCATGATGTAATGGACTGGGAGGGGTTTAGTCATGATGTAATGGACTGGGAGGGGTTTTAGTCATGATGTAATGGACTGGGAGAGGTTTAATCATGATGTAATGGACTGGGAGGGGTTTAGTCATGATGATTTGTCTTAAAGCATTATTGTTACTTTTCTCCTATAGAATTTCTCTCATATTTTTTTACAGTTACACCTCTCTCTGTCTGTCTTTCTCTCTCTTTCTTTTCTTTCTTTCTTTCTTTCTTTCTGTCACACACACACCTGAAAGTGTCTCCAACCCGGTCCTGGAAGTAGATGAAGCCCTGGTGGTCCATCCTCATCAAGTCTCCACTGTTCAGATAAACATCTCCGTCCTCAAACACATTACGCAGCTTCTTCTTCTCTGTTTGTTCCGGATTTCCTGCGTACCCCTCAAATGGAGTGAACTGAGTGATCTTAGACACCAGGAGCCCTGTTTCACCTACACACACACACACACACACACACACACACACACACACAGACATATACTTACCATGTACAACCCATATGTTAATTGCTGTTAACAACAAAACCATAAAAAACTATCCATTATAATTTACAAAATATGGTCTCTCCTAGTTTCCCAAATTTTTAAGTTCTAGTCTCTCCTAGTTAAAGTTTGGTTGGAAAATTAATTACTTTCATGGCTCTCTACATTCAGTGTTTTTTATTTTGCAGTTCCACATTCTCCTGGTTGCCCAGAATTCATACCTGTAGTCTTAGTTCTGACCTAACCAATTACCAAACACTTCTCTCCTCTTTTTCCCATAGCATCTCCATTGATAAAGCCACATACTACCAAGAGAAGATTGGCAGTTCTCCCAACACCCGCACTCTCTTCAAAACCTTTTCTTCTCTTTCCTTCTCTTCTTTGTCCCCCTCCTCCCCCTTCCCCTACCTCTCTCACTGCAGATGACTTTGCCACTTTCTTTTCCAACAAGGTTACATCAATCAGGAACCAGTTCTCAACCCCAGACATACATAGACCGGCTCCTCCTCCATGTAACTCCCAACTGACTCCTTCTCTCCCCTCTCAGAGACTGATGTCTCTAAACTCCTCCTCTCTAGCCATCCCACAACCTGTCCTCTTGACCCTGTCCCTTCTCACCTTCTTCAGTCCATCTCTCCCACACTATTACCTGCCCTCACACACATATTTAACACATCCCTCTCTACTGGCACATACCCTACCTCATTTAAGCAGGCCCGGGTTACCCCACTGCTTAAAAAACCATCACTTAACCCTGCTGTAGTTGACAACTACAGACCTGTTTCCCTCCTCCCTTTCCTTTCCAAAACTCTTGAAAGAGCCGTTTTTAATCAACTCTTCAATTTTCTCACAAAGAACAACCTCCTGGACACCAAGCAGTCTGGCTTCAAGAGCAATCACTCCACGGAGACTGCTCTACTTTCCATCACTGAAGCCTTACGACTCGCAAGAGCAACATCTAGATCATCTGTCCTCATCCTACTCGACCTCTCTGCTGCTTTCGACACTGTGAACCATCAGATCCTCCTGTCAACTCTCTCCAGCCTGGGCATCACTGGAACGGTTCTGCGCTGGGTGGAATCATATCTCTCAGACAAATCCTTCAAGGTACCATGGAGGGGAGGTATTTCTGAAACTGAGCAACTCACAACTGGCGTTCCTCAGGGGTCAGTTCTGGGTCCACTCCTCTTTTCTATGTACACTACATCTCTGGGGCAGGTGATGAAGTCTCATGGCTTCTCATATCATTGCTATGCTGATGACACCCAGCTCTATTTGTCCTTCCAGCCTGATGATCCATCCGTCTCTGCACGACATCTCGGTCTGGATGAGGGAACACCACCTTAAGCTCAATCTGGCAAAATCTGAGCTTCTCATCATCCCAGCCTGCCCATCAACCACAACCTCACTGTACAGCTCGGCTCAACCACACTCAAGCCAACCAGGACGGCCAGGAACTTTGGGGTGATTCTCAATGACAGCTTGACCTTTACAGACCACATCTCAACAACCGCACGGTCCTGTAGGTTCATCCTGTACAACATCAAGAAAATCAGACCCTACCTCACCGAACAGGCTACACAGATACTAGTCCAGGCTCTTGTTATCTCAAAACTGGACTACTGCAACTCACTACTCTCGGGCCTCCCAGCAGCTCCATCAAACCCCTTCAGATGATTCAGAATCGTCTTCAACCAGCCCAAGAGAACCCATGTCACACCCCTCTTCATCTCCCTCCAGTGGCTTCCTGTAGCCACCCGCATCAAATTCAAGGCCTTGATGCTCATGTACAAGACCTTGTCTGGAACAGCACCCTCCTACCTCAACTCTCTCCTGAAGGCCTATGTTCCTTCACGCAATCTGCAATCAATCAATGACCGATGCTTAGTAGTGCCTATTCAGCGTGGCTCAAGGTCCCTTTCAAGAACCTTCACACTAACTGTTCCTCAGTGGTGGAATGAACTTCCAATCTCAATCCGGACCGCAGAATCTCTCACCATCTTCACAAAACAGCTAAAGACCCATGAACACCTAACCAACTCATAAAAAAAAATAAAATTACTCTGGCACTTACACCTCTACTCTGCGCACTTTGCTTCTTCTGGAACTCAATTAATGGATCTTGTACAGTAGCACTACTTGTATTGTTCTCCGCTTGATATATCGCTTTGCTTGGATTTTCTCATTTGTAATTCGCTTTGAATAAAAGCACCTGCTAAATGAATAAATGTAAATGTAAATGTAGTTCCAATAGTTTCCTAATATATTTCCCTACTTGTAATCTCTCCTCGTTCCCCTTGTTTCACAGTTCCAAGAATAATTACCCATAATGCTTAGAGCATATTCTACTCCTGTCTCTATTTGAAAGATTATTAATATTCATTACACAGCCTTGATAGCCTTGATTGGTGAGTGTGAGTCTCACCTGTAAGGACGGGGACACAGCGCCCCCTGCTGTCCCGCACCGGCTGCTCTAACTCAGGGTCGTACTGAATCAGTGCATGAGGGGTCAGTTTCTGCACAGAGACAGCTGTTACAGCATTTAATCCAAAGTTAGGACAATTAAAGCGTTCATTTAAATCGCTTTGTTGTCGGACATTTTCCAGCAGCTAACCAGCTTTGTTGAAAATTCTCTGTTAGCTAAAGAATTTTGTTTGGTATTTTTCTCTTATGTTAAGGAACTAGTTTTAATCATTATCTTTACTTTAAATATTTTCCAAAATATAGTTACAGTTCCCTCCACTAATATTGGCACCCTTGGTAAATATGAGCAAAGAAGGCTGTGAAAATTGTCTTTATTGTATAACCTCTTCATCTTTTGTTTAAAAAAGGTTTACTAATGATATTTTAATGCCACGTGACTCTGGCTCTTGTGCTGTGTTGGTCTTATTGGATCTTAGCGCTGCCTTTGATACTATTGACCATAGTATTCTTTTAAATGTTTAAATGCTTACAGTCTCTGGTTGGTATCAAGGGTCTGCCTTTGCAGTGGTTTGCGTTTTATCTGAAAGAAAGGACTTTCGCAGTAAACATAGGGAATTTCTCTTCTTTATCCATGCCCTTATCATGTGTTGTTCCTCAGGGCTCCATATTGGGTCCTCTGTATGTTTTCCCTTTATAAAAGGGTTCTATTTTTCAGAAATATGATATTTCCTTTCTCTGGCTACGCTGATGATACAGAATTATATTTGCCAGTTCGGTCAAATGGCATCAGTCCTTTTGGGTCCCTTTTTAAATGTCTTGAGGACATTAATGTTGGATGGCTAACAATTGTCTGCAGTTAAATGAAAGCAAAACTGTAATCAATATTTTGGGCTCCCCTACTGTCTCCTCTGCTCTTGAGGCCCAGTTAGGTCCTCTCTCTCTCTCTCTCTCTCTCCCTCTCACTCTCTCTCTCTCTCTCATTAACAAATGTCAGAAATCTTGGAGTTATTTTTGACTCAAACTTGCACTTTGATAAACAAATCAGTGCTGTTAAGGACTTCTTTCATTTAAGATTCATTTAAGTTCTCTCTAGAAAAGACCTAGAAACCGTGATCCACGTTCCTGTTACATCATGGTAATTCTTTACATGTTGTCTTTCCTCGGTCGGCCTGATCTCATCTGCAGCTTGTGCAAAATGCAGCAGCTAGATTTTTAACAGGGACCAGAAAGAGGGATGATATTTCCCCTGTTCTGGCATCTCTTCACTGGCTTCCTGTCAGGTTTAGAATTGATTTTAAAATTCTAATTTATGTATACAAAGCTCTTTCTGGTTCTGCTTCACAGAACATCACTGATGAGGTGATCGAGCCTTTTCTGTGGTCGGTCCCAAACTTTGGAACAGTCTCCCTTTTCACATGAGGTCCGACCGTCTTTATCTATTTTTAAATCTCCCCTTAAAACTTATTTTTATTCTTTGTGTTGTAATGTTATTTAATATAATGTATTTTAATGTTTTGTACAGCACTTTGGATCAGCTGCTGTTTTCTTTACATGTACTGTATAAATAAATTTGACTTGACAAAAAAAACCTCTTTGTTAAATATAGATGTGCAACAATTATTGGCACCCTTTTAGTCAATACTTTGTGCTAGCTCCCTTTGCCAAGATAACAGCTCTGAGTCTTCTCCTATAACGCCGGATGAGGTTGGAGAATACATGGTGAGGGATCTGAGAGCGTTCCTCCATACAGAATCTCTCCAGATCCTTCACATTTCAGGTCCACGCTGGTGGACTCTCCTCTTCAGTTCACCCACAGGTTTTCTATGGGGTTCAGGTCAGGGGACTGGGATGGTCATGGCAGGACTTTGATTTTGTGGTCAGATCAACAACAACAACAACAACAACAACAACAACAACAACAAAAGACCAAAAGTTTAAACAATAAAGAAAATTTTCATAGCTAGCTAGCTTTGTTTGGGAGTACTCGCTAATGTTAGCTAGCTAGGTTTGTTTGGGAGTATTTATAATGTTAGCTAGCAAGCTAGGTTTGTTTGGGGATATTTTCTGGGATTATCAAGTCAACAGGGAAGGGAGGAATTTTACATAATCAGATTTTTAAAAATGTATTATTATTTTGTTTAATTTGGGGATCTACATATTTAGCTAGCCCCTGTAAATTCCCCTTTATCACTCCTTATTAAACAGGCTTATTGATCAGGTGAGTGATTCGCAGGGTAGTTTACAAGCTATCAGTAGCACAAGGTTTCCTTACAGGTAAGATACATAAGACAAAATCATTTTCAAATAATGTTGGCAATTTTTCATGTGTTCCAGCATTAGCATTAGCATAGTATGCTATCTAACGAACTACCAGGGCAGTGAGGTGTTTGTGATGGTGTTTGTGCAGGTTCACCCTGGAGAGGAAGTTCACTTTGCCCACAGCACCCACTTTCCCCGTGTAGTTCAAGAAGCCAATGTTCCCGTCGGAGGCAGCATAGAACTCTTTAATGTGTTTCACACCAAACCTGCGCTGAAATTCTTGCCAGATGTCACTGCGAAGTCCGTTTCCGATGGCCAGTCGCACCGTGTGCTGCCGGTCTGTCTCTCTCTGGGGAAACAGACATGTCTGTTACGCAAGTGTGCATTTGCAACAGTAGAGAAGAAATAATTCGATCAGAGGCCACATCAGCATTGTTTGAGGCCGTAATCGAAGTCTGTCATTTTTAATAAAACGTTTAAACTTTTTTGTTACTTCATATATTATCAAAACGCTGTTACGGGGGTTTACGGTTACTACCCTTTGGATGGGGAATTCACGCAGATGTTCTGTTTGACACTATCATGCTTCCAAGCTGTTTGCGAAGTGGTTCGAGCGCTAAGCAACTGGTTTGCTAACAAAATAAATGGCTTGTACGTGCTAAGCATATGGTTTGTAACTAGCTTGCATGGGTGTGGTTGTGTATGTTGTGTTGTGTTGTGTTACCTTGGGTGTGTTACAGAGGTAGCGCATGATCTCTCCGATATACTGGATCACCGTCACATTGTACTTCCTGCAGTCGTTCCAGAACTGAGACACTGAGAACTTCCTCCTCAACACCACTGTGCTTCCTGAACACAAACACACACACACACACACACACTAGTGATGTGTCGTTCGTGAACGAATCTTTAATATGACTCGGGAACAACGAGTTGTCTCAGAGAATGATTCGTTCATTTCTGATCGAACATGCACTGCAAAATCGCCATAGGTTCTGGGTTCAAGTCGGTCGTTCATCCGGTGACCGACACATAGACAATACACCATGCAATCGACTCGAACCCGAAGACTCGAGACCTGAAGTAATCATTTCTGTTTCTGGGGAACAGACGTCACAAATGTGACATGATGAAAGAAAGAAGGACTCGGATTGGGAGATGAGGTGAACTACAATAGCCTGAAGACCTAATGCTAAGCTATTAATGAATCATTTCTGTTTCTCATAATTCGGCCTTGGTTGTATTAGCCCATAGTTTATTTGATAGTTTATTAAGTACTAGATGTGTTGGGGAATTGAACATGT